>NC_135972.1:1765077-2065077 GCF_053455715.1 Rhinoraja longicauda | reverse complement strand
GGTCTTTTCCAACAGCCAGAGTGTCAGTAACAGAACACTCCTCTCCCGAGGCAAATCTTGAATAACAGTAGTCCCTTGATCACTCAAGCCATCGATTATGGTAGACAAAGTTATGGTTCTAGCCTGATTTAATTAAGAAGAATACAAAATACAATTGTAATTCAATTGCAAATTTCAGTTGGTTTAGTTCAGAGATACAGCATGGAAACGAGCCCTTGGCCTAGGGTTGCCAACTGTCCTGTATTAGCCGGGACATCCTGTATTTTGAGCTAAATTGGTTTGTCCCGTACAGGACCGCCCTTGTCCGTGCAAACTCCACACAGACAGCACCCAAGGTCAGGATCAAACCCGGGTCTCTGGCGCTGTGAGGCAGCAGTTCTACCAGTTGTGCCATTGTATTAAAATGCAATTTGTGGTTATTACATTTTTAACCTGGGTTCTTAAAACTGAACTAAGGAGGTACAATTGCAAGAATTAGATCCGCTTATCATTTGCCAGGATTTATCCCACCCCCACCTCTTTGAACTTTTTCCCCCTACTACAAGGAGTCGGAAGGGACCCAACCCCAAAACGTCACCTATCCATGTTCTCCAGAGATGCTGCCTGACCCACTGAGTTACACCAGCACTGTGAAACGTCGCCTATCCATGTTCTCCAGAGATGCTGCCTGACCCACTGAGTTACACCAGCACTGTGAAACGTCACCTATCCATGTTCTCCAGAGATGCTACCTGACCCGCTGAGTTACTCCAGCACTCTGTGAAACGTCGCCCATCCACGTTCTCCACAGATGCTGCCTGACCCACTGAGTTACTCCAGCACTGTGCTCGGTCTAAGAACGCAGGTAGGGTGGCAGAGGTACCATAAGTGTCCTTGGCAAGCAAGATTTAATCGTGGGGGGAAACATGGCAAGTGTAAGCAACTAGGGGATCTGCTGAGGAATAGAGTGTGTAGGAAAGAACTTAAAGAAATAAGGAATGCATAAAAGGGGCCCTGCAGTATCCATAGCAGGTCGGATTAAGGAGCATAACAAGGCATTCTGTAAGTATAGCAGAGAAAGAGTGAGTGGCAATAGACAAGAAACAATAGGTGCAGGAGTAGGCCATTCAGCCCTTCGAGCCAGCACCGCCATTCAATGCGATCATGGCTGATCACTCTCAATCAGTACCCCGTTCCTGCCTTCTCCCCATACCCCCTCACTCCGCTATCCTTAAGAGCTCTATCCAGCTCTCTCTTGAAAGCATCCAACGAACTGGCCTCCACTGCCTTCTGAGGCAGAGAATTCCACACCTTCACCACTCTCTGACTGAAAAAGTTCTTCCTCATCTCCGTTCTATATGGCCTACCCCTTATTCTTAAACTGTGGCCCCTTGTTCTGGACTCCCCCAACATTGGGAACATGTTTCCTGCCTCTAATGTGTCCAATCCCCTAATTATCTTATATGTTTCAATAAGATCCCCCCTCATCCTTCTAAATTCCAGTGTATACAAGCCTAATTGCTCCAGCCTTTCAAAATACGACAGTCCCGCCATTCCGGGAATTAACCTAGTGAACCTACGCTGCACGCCCTCAATAGCAAGAATATCCTTCCTCAAATTTGGAGACCAAAACTGCACACAGTACTCCAGGTGCGGTCTCACCAGGGCCCGGTACAACTGTAGAAGGACTTCTTTGCTCCTATACTCAATTCCTCTTGTTACGAAGGCCAACATTCCATTGGCTTTCTTCACTGCCTGCTGTACCTGCATGCTTCCTTTCAGTGACTGATGCACTAGGACACCCAGATCTCGTTGAACATCCCCTCTTCCTAACTTGACACCATTCAGATAATAATCTGCCTTTCTATTCTTACTTCCAAAGTGAATAACCTCACACTTATCTACATTAAACTGCATCTGCCATGTATCCGCCCACTCACACAACCTGTCCAAGTCACCCTGCAGCCTTATTGCATCTTCCACACAATTCACACTACCCCCCAGCTTAGTATCATCTGCAAATTTGCTAATGGTACTTTTAATCCCTTCATCTAAGTCATTAATGTATATCGTAAATAGCTGGGGTCCCAGCACCGAACCTTGCGGTACTCCACTGGTCACTGCCTGCCATTCCGAAAGGGACCCATTTATCCCCACTCTTTGCTTTCTGTCTGTCAACCAATTTTCTATCCATGTCAGTACCCTACCCCCAATACCGTGTGCTCTAATTTTGCCCACTAATCTCCTATGTGGGACCTTGTCGAAGGCTTTCTGAAAGTCGAGGTACACCACATCCACCGACTCCCCGATCAATTTTCCTAGTTACATCCTCAAAAAATTCCAGTAGATTTGTCAAGCATGATTTCCCCTTCGTAAATCCATGCTGACTCGGAATGATCCTGTTACTGCTATCCAAATGCTCAGCAATTTCGTCTTTTATAATTGACTCCAGCATCTTCCCCACCACTGATGTCAGACTAACTGGTCTATAATTACCCGTTTTCTCTCTCCCTCCTTTCTTAAAAAGTGGGATAACATTTGCTATCCTCCAATCCACAGGAACTGATCCTGAATCTATAGAACATTGAAAAATAATCTCCAATGCTTCCACTATTTCTAGAGCCACCTCCTTAAGTACCCTGGGATGCAGACCATCAGGCCCTGGGGATTTATCAGCCTTCAGTCCCATCAGTCTACCCAAAACCATTTCCTGCCTAATGTGGATTTCCTTCAGTTCCTCCATCACCCTAGGTTCTCCGGCCCCTAGAACATTTGGGAGATTGTGTGTATCTTCCTCAGTAAAGACAGATCCAAAGTAACGGGTTAACTCGTCTGCCATTTCTTTGTTCCCCATAATAAATTCCCCTGCTTCTGTCTTCAAGGGACCCACATTTGCCTTGACTATTTCTTTCCTCTTCACGTACCTAAAAAAACTTTTGCTATCCTCCTTTATATTATTGGCTAGTTTACCCTCGTACCTCATCTTTTCTCCCCGTATTGCCTTTTTAGTTAACTTTTGTTGCTCTTTAAAAGAGTCCCAATGAGTCAGCATGGATTTACGAAGGGGAAATCATGCTTGACAAATCTACTGGAATTTTTGCTCTTTAAAAGAGTCCCAATCCTCTGTCTTCCCACTCCTCTTTGCTATGTTATACTTCCTCTCCTTAATTTTTATGCTGTCCTTGACTTCCCTTGTCAGCCACAGGTGTCTCTTACTCCCCTTAGAGTCTTTCCGCCTCTTTGGGATAAATTGATCCTGCAACTTCTGCATTATTCCCAGGAATACCTGCCATTGCTGTTCTACCGTCTTCCCTGCTAGGGCCTCCTTCCAGTCAATTTTGGCCAGCTCCCGCCTCATGCCTCTGTAATCCCCTTTGCTATACTGGGACCAAGGCGTTAATCTGTGTATAAGTGATCCTAAAGGAACACTTCTCGCCTCTATTCACCAAGGAGGCAGACATAGACGATGGTGAGATCAGGTATGTCGATGGTCAGGTGCATGTCAATATTAACAAGGGGGAGATGGAACACACAAGCGTTGATAAATCTATCCCAGGATGTTCTAGAAAGCAGGGGAGCAGAGATCACTGCCGTAGCTACAGCACAGGTGAGATGCCAGACAGGTGGATAGGTTAGCTTGTTCCTTTATTTAGTTTAGAGATACAGCACAGAAACAGGCCCTTCAACCCACCCTTCAACCCACCATCCACTCCGATCAGCGATCCCCACCCACTAACACTATCCTACATGCACCAGGGACAATTTACAATTATACCAATCCTATTGACAATAGGTGCAGGAGGAGGCCATTCGGCCCTTCGAGCCAGCACCGCCATTCAATGTGATCATGGCTGATCATTCTCAATCAGTACCCCGTTCCTGCCTTCTCCCCATACCCCCTGACTCCGCTATCCTTAAGAGCTCTATCTAGCTCTCTCTTGAATGTATTCAGAGAATTGGCCTCCACTGCCTTCTGAGGCAGAGAATTCCACAGATTCACAACTCTCTGGCTGAAAAAGTTTTTCCTCATCTCAGTTCTAAATGGCCTACCCCTTATTCTTAAACTGTGGCCCCTGGTTCTGGACTCCCCCAACATTGGGAACATGTTTCCTGCCTCTAACCTACAACCTGTACATCTTGGGAGTGGGAGGAAACTGGAACACCCGGAGAAAACCCACACAGGTCACCGGGAGAACGTACAAACTGTACAGGCAGAGGATCGAATCCGGGTCTCTGGCACCGTGCTGCCCTAAGGACACTGGGAATAAGTCAGGTAATTAAAGGTCAGTGAGCCACATATCAGTGGGATGGAAATTATTGATGAAAATTTAAAGGGATTGGAGATGTGTACATTTGGAGAGGCAGGGCTGAACAAGGTAGTCAGCATATCTTTGTGCTGGGGGAATCCTGCCAACTCACATTGCCTTCCACAGATGCCACTATAGACTGTGCGGCAGTCCCTTATTGCACTGGATTGGTGATTTTGTTTACGTGTGGCAGAAAATCCTAGCGAGGGAAGGCAATCAACCGGAACGTGGGCACGAACGACGTCGGGAGGAAGAGGAAGGAGGTGCTGCAACGTGAGTTTAGAGAGTTGGGAAGAAGACTGAGAAGTAGGACGTCGAGGGTGGTTAAATCTGGATTGCTTCCTGTACCTCGTGCTGGTGAGGGCAGGAACAGAGAGATCGAGGATATGAATCTATGGCTGTGGGATTGGTGCAGGGAGCAGGGATTTAGATTTCTAGACCACTGGGATCTCTTCTGGGGTAGGGGTGACCTGTACAAAAGGGACGGTTTTCACCTTAACAGGAAGGGGACCAACATTCTGGCAGGCAAATTTGCTAGTGTTACACGTGTGGGTTTAAACTAAGTAGTGGAGGGGAGGGGTTGACAAATTGGGAATATGAAGATGGAGTTAAAGGGGAAGCGAATACAGGAGAAATTGCAAAGGACTCTAGAATAAATGGGAAGGAAAGTTCTAGATGGGATAAGAGAGTAAGGTCAGGGCCAATGGTGACCGGTGTGAGAGGGGAGGTGAATACCGAAGTTAAAGTGTTGTATTTAAATGCGCGAAGTATAAAAAATAAAGTGGATGAGCTTGAGGCTCAGTTAGACATTGGCAAGTATGACGTGTGGGAATTACAGAAACATGGCTACAAGAGGACCAGTTGATTTATTCACAAAATGCTGGAGTAACTCAGCAGGTCAGGCAGCATCTCGGGAGAGAAGGAATGGGTGACGTTTCGGGTCTCCACTACAAGAGGACCAGGGCTGGGAACTGAATATTCAGGGGTATACAATCTATCGAAAAGACAGACAGGTGGGCAGAGGGGGTGGGGTTGCTCTGTTGGTAAGGAATGATATTCACTCCCTTGCAAGGGGTGACGTAGAATCAGGAGATGTAGAATCAGGAGATGTAGAATCAGTATGGATAGAAATGAGAAATTGTATGGGTACAAAGACCCTAATGGGAGTTATCCACAGGCCCCCAAACAGTAGCCTCGACATAGGGTGCACGTTGAACCAAGAGCTAAAATTGGCATGTCGCAAATGTAATGCTACGGTGGTTATGGGAGATTTCAACATGCAGGTAGACTGGGAAAAACAGGTTGGTAATGGACCCCAGGAAAGAGAGTTTGTGGAGTGCCTCCGAGTTGGATTCTTAGAACAGCTTGTACTGGAGCCTACCAGGGAGAAGGCAATTCTGGATTTAGTGTTACATAGAAACATAGAAAGTAGGTGCAGGAGTAGGCCATTTGGCCCTTCGAGCCTGCACCGCCATTCAATATGATCATGGCTGATCATCCAGCTCAGTAACCTGTACCTGCCTTCTCTCCATACCCCCTGATCCCTTTAGCCACAAGGGCCACATCTAACTCCCTCTTAAATATAGCCAATGAACTGGCCTCAACTACCTTCTGTGGCAGAGAATTCCACAGACTCACCTCTCTGTGTGTGAAGAAATGTTTTCTCATCTCGGTCCTAAAAGTCTTCCCCCTTATCCTTAAGCTGTGACCCCTAGTTCTGGACTTCCCCAACATCGGGAACAATCTTCCCACATCTAGCCTCTCCAACCCCTTAAGAATTTTATATGTTTCTATAAGATCCCCCCTCAGTCTTCTAAATTCCAGCGAGTATAAGCCGAGTCTATCCAGTCTTTCTTCATATGAAAGTCCTGCCATCCCAGGGATCAATCTGGTGAACCTTCTCTGTACTCCCTCTAAGGCTAGAATGTCTTTCCTCAGATTAGGAGACCAAAACTGTACACAATACTCCAGGTGCGGTCTCACCAAGGCCCTGTACAACTGCAGCAGAACCTCCCTGCTCCTATACTCAAATCCTCTTGCTATGAATGCTAACATACCATTCGCTTTCTTCACTGCCTGCTGCACCTGCACGCTTGCTTTCAATGACTGGTGCACCATTTTCCTGATTGGCCACCATTCAGGTAATACTCTGCTTTCCTGTTCTTGCCGCCAAAGTGGATAACCTCACATTTATCCACATTATATTGCATCTGCCATGCATTTGCCCACTCGCCTAATCTATCCAAGTCACTCTGCAGCCTCCTAGCATCCTCCTCGCAGCTAACACTGCCACCCAGCTTCGTGTCATCCGCAAACTTAGAGATGTTGCATTCAATTCCCTCGTCCAAATCATTAATATATATTGTAAATAACTGGGGTCCCAGCACTGAGCCTTGCGGTACCCCACTAGTCACTGCCTGCCATTCCGAAAAGGACCCGTTTATTCCTACTCTTTGCTTCCTGTCCGCCAACCAATTCTCTATCCACCTCAACACTGAACCCCCAATACCGTGTGCTTTAAGTTTGTACACCAATCTCCTATGTGGGACCTTGTCGATGGCCTTCTGAAAGTCCAGATATAACACATCGACTGGTTCTCCCTTATCCACTCTACTAGTTACATCCTCGAAAAATTCTATAAGATTCGTCAGACATGATTTGCCTTTCATAAATCCATGCTGACTTTGTCCGATGATTTCACCACTTTCCAAATGTGATGCTATCACATCTTTAATAACTGACTCTAGCATTTTCCCCACTACCGATGTTAGGCTAACTGGTCTATAATTCCCCGTTTTCTCTCTCCCTCCCTTTTTTAAAAATGGGGTTACATTAGTTACCCTCCAGTCCTCAGGAACTACTCCAGAATCTAAAGAGTTTTGAAAAATTATCACTAATGCATCCACTATTGCTGGGGCTACTTCCTTAAGCACTCTGGGATGCAGCCTATCTGGCCCTGGGGATTTATCGGCCTTTAATCCATTTAATTTACCTAACACCACTTCCCGACTAACCTGGATTACCCTCAGTTCCTCCATCTCATTAGACCCCGGTCCCCTGCTATTTCCGGCAGATTGTTTATGTCTTCCTTAGTGAAGACAGAACCAAAGTAGTTGTTCAATTGGTCTGCCATCTCCTTGTTCCCTATGATCAATTCATCTGTTTCCGACTGCAAGGGACCTACATTTGGCTTAACTAATCTTTTTCTCTTCACATATCTATAAAAGCTTTTGCAGTCAGTTTTTAAGTTCCTTGCCAGTTTTCCCTCATAATCTATTTTCCCTTTCCTAATTAAGCCCTTTTGTCCTCCTCTGCTGGACTCTGAATTTCTCCCAGTCCTCTGGTATGCTACTTTTTCTGGCTAATTTATATGCTTCATCTTTTGTTTTAATACTATCCTTGATTTCCCTTGTTAGCCACGGATGCACTACGTTTCCTGGTTTGTTCTTTTGCCAAACTGGGATGAACACTTGCTGTAGTTCATCCATGCGACCTTTAAATGCCTTCCATTGCATGTCCACCGCCAACCCTTTAAGTATCAATTGCCAGTCTATCTTGGACAATTCACGTCTTATACCCTCAAAGTTACCTTTCTTTAAGTTCAGAACACTTGTTTCTGAATTGACTTTGTCACTTTCCATCCTAATGAAGAACTCCACCATATTATGGTCACTTTTGCCCAAGGGGCATCGCACAACAAGACTGCTAACTAACCCTTCCTCATTACTCAATACCCAGTCTAGAATGGTCTGCTCTCTCGTTGGTTCTTTGACATATTGGTTTAGAAAACCATCTCGCAAACATTCCAAGAAATCCTCTTCCTCAGCACCCCTGCCAATTTGGTTCACCCAATCTATATGTAGATTGAAGTCACCCATTATAACTGCTGCACCTTTAGTGCACGCATTTCTAAGTTCCTGTTTGATGCCATCCTCAACTTCACTACTGCTGTTAGGTGGCCTGTACACAACTCCCACTAGCTTTTTCTGCCCCTTAGTGTTTCGCAGCTCTACCCATATCGATTCCACATCCTCCGAGCTAATGTCCTTCCTTTCCACTGCGTTAATCTCCTCTCTAACCAGCAACGTTACCCCACCTCCTTTTCCTTTCTGTCTATCCAGCCTGAATATAGAATATCCCTGGATGTTGAGCTCCCAGCCTTGGTCACCCTGGAGCCATGTCTCCGTAATCCCAACTATATCATAATCATTAATAACTATCTCCACATTTAATTCATCCACCTTATTATGTATACTCCTTGCATTGAGACACAAAGCCTTCAGGCTTGTTTTTATAACACTCTTGCCCCTTATATAATTATGTTGCAAAGTGGTCCTTTTTGATTTTTGCCCTGGATTTGTCTGCCTGCCACTTTTACTTTTCACCTTGTTACCTATTGTTTCTTCCCTAATTTTATATCTCTGTTCTTGTTCCCATCCCCCTGCCATATTAGTTTAAATCCTCCCCGACAGCACTAGCAAACACTCCCCCAAGGACATTGGTTCCATTCCAGCTCAGGTGGAATGGAATGTGTTGTGTAATGAACCTGATCTGAAGGGAACTCAAGGTAAAAGAGCCATTAGGAGGCAGTGATCATAATATGATAAGTTTTACTCTACAAATTGAGAGGGAGAAGGGAAAATCGGAAGTGTCAGTATTACAGTATAGCAAAGGGGATTACAGAGGTAGGAGCTGGCCAGATTTGACTGGAAGGAGACCCTAGCAGGGAAGATGGTGGAACAGCAATGGCAGGTATTCCTGGGACCAATGCAGAAGTTGCAGGATCAATTCATCCCAAAGAGGAGGAAAGATTCTAAGGGGAGTAAGCGGCACCCATGGCTGACAAGGGAAGTCAAGGACAGCATAAAAATAAAAGAGAAGAAGTATAACATAGCAAAGAGCGGGAAGCCAGAGGATTGGGACTCTTTTAAAGAGCAACAGAAGATAACTAGAAAGGCGATACGGGGAGAAAATATGAGGTACGAAGGTAAGCTGGCCAATAATATAAAGGAGGATAGTAAAAGCTTTTTTAGGTATGTGAAGAGGAAAAAAATAGTTAAGGCAAATGTGGGTCCCTTGAAGATAGAAGCAGGGGAATTTATTACGGGGAACAAGGAAATGGCAAGCGAGTTGAACCGGTACTTTGGACCTGTCTTCACTAAGGAAGATACAAGCAAGTTGTTCTAGTGTTCTAGTGGCCAGAGATCCTAGGGTGACGGAGGAACTGATGGAAATTCACATTAGGCAGGAAATGGTGTTGGGTAGACTGATGGGACTGAAGGCTGATAAATCCCCAGGGCCTGATGGTCTGCACCCCAGAGTACTTAAGGAGGTGGCTCTAGGAATCGTGGACGCATTGGTGATCATTTTCCAATTTTCTATAGATTCAGGATCAGTTCAGTAACTAAAACAGGATGACAGACTGGGGACATAAGGAATTACAGAAGGAAAACGGAACTAGGTCTGAAGAACAGTCCTGGCCCGAAACATCAGCCATGAGATGCTGATGTTCCCTGGAGATGCTGCCTGACCCGCTGCGTTACTCCAGCACAGGGTGATAGTCTACTCTCTGCCTTTACAGATGTGCACAAAATGGAAACGGCACTAATGATAGAATGCATCCCCATGTCACATGTGCTTTAAAGTTGCTTCAGTACAATAATTCCAAATTATTGCTGCATACATCAGAAATGAAAATGTCAAAGTTAAAACAGCAGTTTGTGAACTTTCCATCTCGTATGTTGATGCAACTGCAATTGTTTTCTGCAGAAAGAGAAATGTAATCTATGTCCCAAACTCTCAAGACACACGGGTAGTATCCTCGCCCACTTTCTCCAATAACACTCACTGCTCAAAAGTCTTCATTTTGCAATGAGCAGAGGAAACTGGCAGTTTCACAAGGGATGAGAAAAAGATCAAAATAAAATTTTAAAATTCACTTTTCAAAATATCAAATGCCAATTAAAATCTGGGAAATATCAAATGCTAGTGATTTGTTTTAAGATGAGAGGTGAAAAATGTAAAGATATTTGGGTCAAGATTTTTTAAAACGCTGTGGGTGTCTGGAACACACTGCCAGGGGTGGTGGTGGAGGCAGAAACGATAGTGGCGTTTCAGAGGTTTTAGGATAGGCACATGGATATACAAGGATTTGGATGATGTGCATGCAGTTGGTCTTGGCATCATGTTTGGCACAAACATTGTGGGCCGAAGGGCCTGTTCCTGTGCTGTGCTGTTCTATGTTTAAATGGAAAGGGTCTTCTAAGCTGGCAAGCAACTACTGAAATGTCCAGACATATTGACAGTCAAAATCAAGGAGTGTTAACCCTCTAGATATAAAATGTAGATGCTGTTTGTGTATACTGATTGTATATAAACAGCAAATGCATCAATATATTCAAGTAAAATTGATTAAATATATCATTGTTGCTTTGGGATCCAACCTAAAACGTCACCCATCCTTTTTCTCCAGAGATGTTGCCTGACCCGCTGAGTTACTCCAGCACTCTGTGAAACGTCACCTATCCATGTTCTCCAGAGATGCTGCCTGACCCGCTGAGTTACTCCAGCACTCTGTGAAACGTCACCTATCCATGTTCTCCACAGATGCTGCCTGACCCGCTGAGTTACTCTAGCACTCTGTGAAACGTCACCTATCCATGTTCTCCAGAGATGCTACCTGACCCGCTGAGTTACTCCAGCACTCTGTGAAACGTCACCTATCCATGTTCTCCACAGATGCTGCCTGACCCACTGAGTTACTCCAGCACTCTGTGAAACGTCACCTATCCATGTTCTCCAGAGATGCTGCCTGACCCGCTGAGTTACTCCAGCACTCTGAAACGTCACCTATCCATGTTCTCCAGAGATGCTGCCTGACCCGCTGAGTTACTCCAGCACTCTGTGAAACGTCACCTATCCATGTTCTCCAGAGATGCTGCCTGACCTGCTGAGTTACTCCAGCACTCTGTGAAACGTCACCTATCCATGTTCTCCACAGATGCTGCCTGACCCACTGAGTTACTCCAGCACTCTGTGAAACGTCACCTATCCATGTTCTCCACAGATGCTGCCTGACCCGCTGAGTTACTCCAGCACTCTGTGCTATCTGCAGTTCCTCGTTTCCGCATTGTTGCTTACCTCCTGTGGCTGATTTATTTCATGTGCTTGGATAAGTCCCTCCACCTCATCGTGATTAAAGCCTTGATTCAGCCCATCTCCCATCTGAGCCAAGCGCACACCAATCTCCCGGCACAAAGCTTCTGAGGAAAAAAATGTCAGGTATTTTGCTTTTTAATTCTTTTACTCCAATATCCAAAACCAAATATGTAGCTGTTTCAGCCACGGTATTTACTGAACATTTGATATTTCAGGTTTTTTTTTAAACAGGTGTTTTTTTCACTGAAGCCAGCAGCAGTGTACCAAATGTCATGGCTGAGATGGCAAGATTGATCTCGGAGTTCTCCACTCTCCGCTCATTTGTACAACAAAAGTTTTGTTTTTATTGCCATAAATATCACAATAGGTTTATTAGATTTCGATTTTTTTTTTAGATTTTGATTTAGAGATACAGCGCGGAAACAGGCCCTTCGGCCCACCGAGTCCGCACCGCCCAGAGATCCCCGCACACTAACACTATCCTACACACACTAGGGACAATTTTTACATTTTATCCAGTCAATTAATCTACATACCTGTACGTCTTTGGAGTTTAGGTTTATAATGGTAACGTTATAATGGTAACGTGCACCGAGGTTCAGTGAAAAGCTTTGTTTTGCATGTAATCCAAACAGATCAGATAATACGTGGAGGAAAAAAACTGCAGATGCTGGTCTAAATCGAAGGTAGACACAAAATGCTGGAGTAACTCAGCGGGTCAGGCAGCATCTTGGGAGAGAAGGAATGGGTGACATTTTGGGTCGAGACCCTTCTTCAGACTGATGTCAGGGGAGGGGCCGGGGTCCTGCCCCGAAATGTCACCCATTTCTTCTCTCCCAAGATGTTGCCTGACCCACTGAGTTACTCCAGCGTTTTGTGTCTACCTTCGAGATCAGATAATACTGCACATTAATGCAAACAAACTAAACTCAAGTACAAGAGGTAGAGCAAAGGAGAAGATACATGGTGCAGGATATAGTTCTCAGCATTGTAGTGCAGTAGTTCGTATGGCCCCTCGTAGAAACGTTTGATCCATTTTTGGTCATGGATGGAGGAGATTATAAGCCACTGGTCTAGAGAGAGCAACAGTAAGATCATTCTCAGCGCCTGTTGTCAGGGGGGAAATGGGGTCTGTAGAATACAGAATGTGGCAATACAGCAGGCAAGGGTGGTGTGGTACATGAGGGGAGTGAGGCAAGGGGGGTGTGGTGTGGTCTGATGGCTGCAGAACACAACCAGGTTCAATAGGTGACAGAACAGACAAGGACTCTGGTCATTCTGGTGGTGGGTTCTGTTTTGGTTTTATTGTATATATTATTTTAATATTTGAATAAATATTTTTGATTTTAAAAATAAATTTTAAAAAAGGACTCCGGTCATTAGTGTGACACTGCATCCATAGTTGAGGGGAATGGGAGAGAGATTTCCTGGCCTAATTCTCCTCCTGCAACTTAACGTATGAAAGGTGCATTATTGTAGTAATGGTGAGCACCTGGGGAAATGGAGAGACTGGGTGGCAGAAAGCATGCAATCAAACGGACTGAAGTCGCCAGTGGGTTTCAGATCAAATATTCAGTTTGTACCTTCAATCTCCTGACCTGAACGGAAAAAGGATAAGGACTCGCAGTGTCCATCTGTCTGAATGTCCTCATCGTCGTCGTCCGGCCACTCTGTCACATTTTTCTCAAGTTTATAAATTTCTTCTTCGAGGATGTGATTTTCAAATGTCTTCTCCTTAAGAAATGTCAACAAAATACACTGCGTCTGTTTTTCGAAGAACGAATCGCCCTGCAGGGACATGTCCCCTGCAAGTGAAACACATGGCACACGGTTACCTTACTTTTAATACAAGTGAACGTAGAACTTAGAGTGATGCAGTGTGGAAACAGGCCCTTCGGCCCAACATGCCCACACCGGCCATCAATGTCCCAGCTACCCTGGTCCCACCTGCCTGCGCTTGGTTCGTAACCCTCCAAACTGTCCTATCCATGTACCTGTCCAACTGTTTCTTAAACAATGGGATAGTCGCAGCCTCACCCACCTCCTCTGGCAGCTTGTTCCATACACCCACCACCCCTTGAATGAATGAATAAGTTTATGAATGAATAAGTTTATTGGCCAAGTATGCATATACAAGGAATGTGCCTTGGTGCTCCGCTCACAAATGACAACACAAACATACAGTTAACAATTAAGAGTAAAGCATAACCACATCAAAAGAATAAGGATACAACATTACGGTCTAAACATGTGGGTGAAAATAAACCAGAGCAAAGAAGAAACTACAGACTTTGATTATTGACTAGAACTATCACTCGTGGAAAAAAGCTGTTTTTATGTCTGGCTGTGGCTGCTTTGACAGTCCGGAGTCGCCTTCCAGAGGGAAGTGCTTTAAAGAGTTTGTGGCCAGGGTGAGAGGGGTCAGAGATGATCTTGCCCGCTCGCTTCCTGGCCCTTGCTGTGTACAGTTCGTCAATGGGGGGAAGGTTGCAGCCAACAACCTTCTCAGCTGTGCGAACAATCCGTTGCAGCCTCCGGATGTGGTGCTTGGTGGCTGAGCCAAACCAGACCATGATGGAGAAGGTGAGGACGGACTCAATGATAGCAGTATAGAATTGGACCATCATTGCCTGTGGCAGATTGTGTTTCCTCAGTTGCCGCAGGAAGTACATCCTCTGTTGGGCCTTTTTGACTGTGGAGTCGATGGTGGCCCCCCCATTTAAGGTCCCTGGAGATGATGGGAACTTAAATGACTCCACAGATGTGACTATGGTGTTGTTGACTTTGTGTGGAAAAGTTACCCCTCAGATTCCTATTAAATCTTTTCCCCTTCACCTTGCGCCTATGTCTGCTGGTCCTCGATTCCCCTACTCTGGGCAAGAGACTCTGTGCATCTACCCGATCTATTCCTCTCATGGTTTTGTACACCTCTATAAGATCACCCCTCATCCTCCTGCGCTCCATGGAATAGAGACCCAGCCTACTCAACCTCTCCCTATGGCTCACAACCTCTAGTCCTGGCAACATCCCCGTAAATCTTTTCTGAACCCTTTCAAGCCTGGCAATGCTGGTCATGCAGGTACAGCAGGCAGTGAAGAAAGCCAATGGAATGTTGGCCTTCATAACAAGAGGAGTTGAGTATAGGAGCAAAGAGGCCCTTCTGCAGTTGTACAGGGCCGTAGTGAGACCGCACCTGGAGTACTGTGTGCAGTTTTGGTCTCCAAATTTGAGGAAGGATATGCTTGCTATTGAGGGCGTGCAGCGTAGGTTTACTAGGTTAATTCCCGGAATGGCGGGACTGTCGTATGTTGAAAGGCTGGAGCAATTAGGCTTGTATACACTGGAATTTAGAAGGATGAGGGGGGATCTTATTGAAACATATAAGATTATTAAGGGGTTGGACACGTTAGAGGCAGGAAACATGTTCCCAATGTTGGGGGAGTCCAGAACAAGGGGCCACCGTTTAAGAATAAGGGGTAGGCCATTTAGAACTGAGATGAGGGAAAAAAAATTCAGTCAGAGAGTTGTGAATCTGTGGAATTCTCTGCCTCAGAAGGCAGTGGAGGCCAATGCTCTGAATGCATTCAAGAGAGAGCTAGATAGAGCTCTTAAGGATAGCGCAGTCAGGGGGTATGGGGAGAAGGCAGGAACGGGGTACTGATTGAGAATGATCAGCCATGATCACATTGAATGGCGGTGCTGGCTCGAAGGACCGAATGGCCTCCTCCTGCACCTATTGTCTATTGATACAGCGCGGAAACAGGCCCCTCGGCCCATCGAGTCCGCACCGACCAGCGGTCCCCGTGTGCACACACCGGGGACAAGTTTTACATTGATACCAAGCCGATTAATCTGCAAACCTGTACGCCTTGGGTGCAAGTCAAAGCAATGGCCGGGGTTGCGTTACATAAAACACAGCAAGATCGCACGGTCGCTCTAATGATCTAATGTAGATAGATAACCAAATGCAGTCTCTGCAATTTCGCACTTTTGTTTTAGAAGGAACTGCTGGAACCGGAAACTAAAAACGATTTTACATTTAAGACAACAAGTAAGAATGTAATTGCTCCGATTTATATCCGGTGCATTTGACAGAGAGGCGTGCTGAATAAAGGCAGAAACGAAGTTACAAGCAATGTAAAGTAATTAACGCAGCAAGTTTGGTTTCCACGCTGTAAACTGTTTTGTCGGTGCAGACATGACATGCCCGGGCCCGGTGTCCCACACCCTCCCTGCTGGTGCCCCACACCCTCCCTGCTGGTGCCCCACACCCTCCCTGCTGGTGCCCCACACCCTCCCTGCTGGTGCCCCACACCCTCCCTGCTGGTGCCCCACACCCTCCCTGCTGGTGCCCCACACCCTCCCTGCTGGTGCCCCACACCCTCCCTGCTGGTGCCCCACACCCTCCCTGCTGGTGCCCCACACCCTCCCTGCTGGTGCCCCACACCCTCCCTGCTGGTGCCCCACACCCTCCCTGCTGGTGCCCCACACCCTCCCTGCTGGTGCCCCACACCCTCCCTGCTGGTGTCCCACACCTTCCCTGCTGGTGCCCCACACCCTCCCTGCTGGTGCTGCCTTACCCAACACCCAGCAAACCTCCCGCTTTACCCCAACCCTCAGTAAAAGGCTATTGATGAAATAAAGCTGACCGTCAATGAGCCGCGCTGCCGCTAACGGTGCCAGTGTTGTGTCCGCGGGGCCCGGGCTCGAACCCGCAGCAGCCCGGTCGTGTCCGTGTCCGTGTCCGCCTTGCCTTGTCTTGCCTGTGCCAGTGGGTGGGCGCGGCTCCACTGTAGCACCACTGCGACTGTCTGACTGCCTGCCTGCCTGGTGCACGCTGCACCGTTACTGTTATACTACCACTGTGCAGCAGCTCACACTGCCTGGATAAACGCAGATGGAAATTCCACACTGGGTGTGACTTCCCCTCGGCGCCCTGGCTGCCAAAAGTTCGGAAAGGTCGATTTAAAACTTCTCTTCAGGTTAAATAACAAACTGAACCAGTTTGTGAAAAGGTGACTCGCTCTGGCTGCTCAAAGTCCCCACAATACTGGCAATGTACAAATAACAACTCAGGTGTATTTCCCAATCGCTGAGCATTTGGTTCAGTTTAGTTTAGAGATACAGCATGGAAACAGGCCCTTCGGCCCACCGAGTCCACACTGACCAATTCGATCCCACTTGTTCCATGTAGAGTTGCTGCCTTATGCAGCGCCGGAGACTCGGGTTCGATCCCGACTACGGCCGCTGTCTATACGGAGTTTGTACGTTCTCCCCGTGACCTGCGTGGGTTTTAGAAACATAGAAAATAGGTGCAGGAGTAGGCCCTTCGGCCCTTCGAGCCTGCACCGCCATTCAATATGATCATGGCTGATCATCCAACTCAGTATCCTGTACCTGCCTTCTCTCCATACCCCCTGATCCCTTTAGCCACAAGGGCCACATCTAACTCCCTCTTAAATATAGCCAATGAACTGGCCTCAACTACCTTCTGTGGCAGAGAATTCCACAGATTCACCACTCTGTGTGGAAAAAAAACGTTCTCATCTCGGTCCTAAAAGACTTCCCCCTTATCCTTAAACTGTGACCCCTTGTTCTGGACTTCCCCAACATCGGGAACAATTTTCCTGCATCTAGCCTGTCCAACCCCTTAAGAATTTTGTAAGTTTCTATAAGATCCCCCCTCAATCTTCTAAATTCCAGCGAGTACAAGCCGAATCTATCCAGTCTTCATATGAAAGTCCTGCCATCCCAGGAATTTCTCCGAGATCTTCGGTTTCCTCCCACATTCCAAAGACGTGCAGGTATGTAGGTTAATTGACTGGGTAAATGTAAAAATTGTCCCTAGTGTGTGGGTGTGGGATAGTGTTAATGTGCGGGGATCGCTGGGCGGCGCGGACTCGGTGGGCCGAAGGGCCTGTTTCCGCGGTGTATCTCTAAATCTAAATACCACTTTCTCATCCACTCCCTACACATGAGGGGCATTTTGCAGAGGGCCAATTAACCCACAAACCTGAAGTCTTTGGGATGTGGGAAGAAGCCCACGCAGTCACAGGGGGAACATGCAAACTCGTGCACCGAAGTACAGTGAAAAGCCTTTTGTTGCGTGCTAACCAATCAGCAAAAAAACAATACATGATTACAATCGAGCCCTTCGCAGCGTACAGACATGATAAGGGAATAATGTTTAGTGCAAGGTAAAGCCAGTAAAGTCCGATCAAAGGTGTCTGAGGGGTCACCAATGAGATAGATAGATTGAACTCAGGTCTCTGGTGATTTGAGGCAGCAACTCTACCCACCACTGCCCTGTTATTCCCCAACTGGAAAACCCCCCATTGAACAACTAAACTGAAAAAGTCTTGCAGGGGGGTGGGTATATGGAACGAGATGCAAGAGACAGTGGTTGAGGCAGATATTATAACATTTATAGCAAATATATATACTGAAGAAGGGTCTCGACCCGAAATGTCACCTATCCATGTTCTCCACAGATGCTGCCTGACCCACTGAGTTACTCCAGCACTCTGTGAAACGCCACCTATCCATGTTCTCCAGAGATGCTGCCTGACCCGCTGAGTTACTCCAGCACACTGTGAAACGTCACCTATCCATGTTCTCCAGAGATGCTGCCTGACCCGCTGAGTTACTCCAGCACTTTGTGTCTTTCCACTGTAACATCTAAGATGGAGACACAAGAAACTGGAGATGCTGGAAACTTAAGCAATAATTCTTGGAAACTTGCCTCCTTGTCTGCAAGGCTGGAATTTCCATTGAAATGACTGGGAACTGCAGGAAGCCCAGATCCCATTGCCAAGGCTGGATTAGTGGTATCTGTGACAAACCTGTCAGCAAATGGAACAATAATACCCACAAAGAGAAGACATAAGGAACTGCAGATGCAGGCAGATGGGACTAATGCAAATGTGACATGTTGGTTGGTTGGTGTGGGCAAGTTGGGCCGTAGGGCCTGTTACCCCACTCTATGACTATGCTTTAGTTTATTTTAGAGATACCGCACGCAAACAGGCCCTTTGGCCCACCGTGTCCACAACTACCAGCGATCACCACACACTAACACTATCCTACACACAGTAGGGACAATTTACAATTTGACTGAAGCCAATTAACCTACAAACCTGAACATCTTTGAAATGTGGGAGGAAACCGGAGCACCCAGAGAAAACCCACGCGGTCACAGGGAGAACGTACAAACTCGGAACAGACAGCACCCGTAGGTAGGATGGAACCTGGGCCTCTGGCGCTGTGAGGCAGCAACTCTACCGCCGTGTCACCATGCGGCCCGGTCCATAGCGGTCCGTTGCTGAGGTAGGATTAGAGTTGTGCGGATGATAGACACAAAGTGCTGGATTAACTCAACGGTTCAGCAGCATCTGTGGAGAAAGAGGAATAGGTGACGTTTTGGGTCGAGACCCTTCTTCAGACAAAGGGTTCAAAGAGATGTGAGGGTCCTGATGGTCATTGGGAAGTAACTGTTCCTGAACCCGAGGGTGTGGAACTTCAGGGCTCTCTGCACCTCCTGGTTTAATATTTCAAACCCAGAATAAAGTGAAATTATCTCTAGATTTTGCTCGGGCTTCAAAAACAGATTATAGTTAAGATAGCTATTTTTAGAGCAGTCAATGTCTTTCATGCTATTTCTAAAAAACACCTCACCAAAATGACTCACATCCTATTCAATTGGAAAATTATTTCTTTTTTTTTCCATTTTGCTGTATCACACACAAGCATTAATTGACAACAATAATTGAAATTCAATAATATTCTTCATGAGAGCTACAACAAAATCATTAATATCATGCTGTTAGTGATATCAAATTAATTCTCCATTGTCAAGTGATTGCCCTATTAAATTTCTACGATAACATTTTGGCAAATAATTCTGCATATGGTGTTGTTTAGTAACATTCCTTTTTCATTAACATTGTGGTTAAATATAAGACCTTTAAACACAGTAATTTTCCTGCCCCTCCCCTGACATCAGTCTGAAGAAGGGTCTCGACCCGAAATGTTCACCTATTCCTTCTCTCCCCCGAGATGCTGCCTGACCCGCTGAGTTATTCCAGCATTTTGTGTCTACCTTTGATATAAACCAGCATCTGCAGTTTTTGTTCCCTACACATTATGTGACACGAGGTGACCATCACTGAGCTCCAACGTCAGAGCTTAACATCTACCTTGTCAGCCCATCTCTGACTTTCATTGCCTCTTGGCATGAATTGGTTCAGTTGGCAGGAGCTGTAGTATATATCAACATTGCAAAGTGAAATAACTAGAGTGGGCACGTATGTTATTTGTGTATCTCAATGGTCAGCCATTGAGGCTGTTTAACTCATAGGTTTAGATCTAGGTTCGTTAGTTCAGTTTCGTTTATTGTCACGTGCATAGAGGTACAGTGAAAAGGTTTTATTGCGTGCTAACCCATCAGTGGAAAGACAATATATGATTACAATCGAGCCATTCACAGTGTATAGAAACATAGAAACATAGAAAATAGGTGCAGGAGTAGGCCATTCGGCCCTTTGAGCCTGCACCGCCATTCAATATGATCATGGCTGATCATCCAGCTCAGTAACCTGTACCTGCCTTCTCTCCATACCCCCTGATCCCTTTAGCCACAAGGGCCACATCTAACTCCCTCTTAAATATAGCCAATGAACTGGCCTCAACTACCTTCTGTGGCAGAGAATTCCACAGACTCACCACTCTCTGTGTGAAGAAATGTTTTCTCATCTCGGTCCTAAAAGACTTCCCCCTTATCCTTAAGCTGTGACCCCTGGTTCTGGACTCCCCCAACATCGGGAACAATCTTCCCGCATCTTGCCTCTCCAACCCCTTAAGAATTTTATATGTTTCTATAAGATCCCCCCTCAGTCTTCTAAATTCCAGCGAGTACAAGCCTAGTCTATCCAGTCTTTCTTCATATGAAAGTCCCGCCATCCCAGGGATCAATCTGGTGAACATGATAAGGGAATAACGTTTAGTGCAAGGTAAAGCCAGCAAAGTCCGATCAAGGATAGTCCGACGGTCACCAATGAGGTAGATGATAGTTCAGGACTGCTCTCTGGTTGTGGTAGGATGGTTCAGTTGCCTGATAACAGCCGGGAAGAAACTGTCCCTGAATCTGGAGATGTGTGTTTTCACACTTCTATACCTTTTGCCCGATGGGAGAGGGGAGAAGAGGGAGTGACCAGGGTGTGACTCATCCTTGATTATGCTGCTGGCCTTGCCGAGGCAGCGTGAGGTATAAATGGAGTCAATGTAATGGAGTCTGAAGAAGGGTCTCGACCCGAAACGTCACCCATTTCTTCTCTCCTGAGATGCTGCCTGACCCGCTGAGTTACTCCAGCATTTTGTGAATAGACACGTGTACTGAGGTACAGTTAAAATCTTTTGTTTTGCATACTATCCAAACAGATCGGATATATCATACATAGAAACAATCAACTCAACTCAAGTACAATAGGTAGAGCAAAGGGGAAGATACATAGTGCAGAACATAGATCTCAGCATTGAAAAGCACCAGTTCCAGAGACAAAGTCCAATGTCCACAATGGGGTAGAGGTGAATGAGACATAGGGTTGCCAACTGTCCCATATTAGCCGGGGCATCCCGTATTTTGGGCTAAGTTAGTTTGTCCCGTGCAGGACCGCCTTTGTCCCATATTAGTAGGGTTGCCAACTTCCTCGCTCCCAAATACGGGACAAGTAGTGACGTCACCGCCCCACGTGACCCCACCCAGCCAGCGGTCACGTGCTCCCGCTCTACCAATGGCAGCCGGGCAGTGACATCACCTTGTCCCGTATTTGGGAGTGAGGGAGTTGGCAACCGCAGTTGAGCCACCCAGCTGTTTGGGCGATGGTCTGACTGCGATCTCTGGGGAAATACTGCATCGGTATTTAGAGTTCAGTGTTGATCAGGAAGCAGAGGAAAGCCCCAAACTTTCTGTACTCTGGTCTACTTTCCTGAAGCGTGCTTGCACCAAATGTTCACGTAGACTGAGAAACCCGCGTTGGATGTCAGCGTTTCTATGCAATGATTTCAGAATCCTCTGGATGGTGACGCAATGGTGCAGCGGGTAGAGCCGCTGCCTCACAGCGCCACAGACCCGGGTTCCATCCTAACCTCGGGTGCTGTCTGTGTGGAGTTTGCACCTTCTCCCTGCGACCACGTGGGTTTCCTTCAGGTGCTCCGGCTTCCTCCCACATCCCAAAGGCGTGCAGGTTTGTAGGTTAAGTAGCTTTCTGTAAATTGTCCCTGGTGTGTCGGAGAGGACTAGTGTACAGTTGATCGATGGTCAGTGTGGGCTCGGTGGTCAAAGCACCTGTTTCCACGCTGCATCTCTAAAACAAACCAAAACCTAAAGGTGACAATAACAACCCTAACCTCAGAAGGGAACTCAGCGCATCATTGCCAAGATCAGATAAAACCTGTGACAATTTGCAGAAAACACATCGAGTTGGCTGGTTTCAACTAATGACTAATCTTTCATGGAAGGGCGAGACAGCAATACTGTAGGCATTACTTCCTTCCCGGTAATCAATTAGTCTGTATGGAGCAATCCAACCAAACAGGGAGGGGCGTCCCAACTCAAAACATCACCTATCCATGTTCTCCACAGATGCTGCCTGACCCACTGAGTTACTCCAGCACTCTGTGTCTGCTATTTACTGTGTTAGTGATCGGGCAACTCAACACCAGTGGTGCAGCAGGTAGAGCCGCTGCCTCCCAGTGCCAGAGACCCGGGTTCGATCCTGACCCCGGGAGCCAGAACAGCTCCTTGACCCCAGGACCAGGTCTATATCATGGGCCTTCCTGCAGTTGTTGATCACACATACACTGTTAGTCTCCTCAGCGTGTGCCTGGTATTGAACATCCACATTCATTCATGTAGAGAGTTGGCCCACACTAAGATTTAAAGATCAAGTGAACGAGATGCCTGAACTGATGAAAGATCGAGAGAAAAACTGCTGTAAAAAGGAACTCATCTGCAGAGTAATCATATGTAATCAATAGCCTTAGAGGGAGAACAGAGACTCGCTTAGAGGGAGAACAGAGGACTTTCATATGAAGAAAGACTGGATAGACTAGGCTTATACTCGCTGGAATTTAGAAGACTAAGGGGGGATCTTATAGAAACATATAAAATTCTTAAGGGGTTGGACAGGCTAGATGCGGGAAGATTGTTCCCGATGTTGGGGAAGTCCAGAACCAGGGGTCACAGTTTAAGGATAAGGGGGAAGTCTTTTAGGACCGAGATGAGAAAACATTTCTTCACACAGAGAGTGGTGAGTCTGTGGAATTCTCTGCCACAGAAGGTAGTTGAGGCCGGTTCATTGGCTATATTTAAGAGGGAGTTAGATGTGGCCCTTGTGGCTAAAGGGATCAGGGGGTATGGAGAGAAGGCAGGTACAGGATACTGAGCTGGATGATCAGCCATGATCATATTGAATGGCAGTGCAGGCTCGAAGGGCCGAATGGCCTACTCCTGCACCTATTTTCTATGTGGAGGTCCAGGGCCTTGCCGTATTATCCGATGTGCAAGACCAACAGGGGTCACGGCCTTGGGGGGCCTTGCGAGATACCAGCCCGCAAAGTCGGCCTCGGGTGTTGGCCTTGGGAACGCATCTGCCGGCTCCGGCCGGCTTGGAGCTCCAGAGCCCCGGACGCTGGGGGCAGATTCCACCCGCCCATCGGCTGCGGGAGTGTCGATGAGGTCGATATCGGCCGCCTCACCCGGTCTGGGCGACACATCTTCAGGTGGACCTCCAGGGGCCGGGGGGGGGGGGGGGGGGGGGGGGTCCGGATTAAAGGGGGGAGCCGGGCACCAGTTATGGGAAGTCGGTGATGGACCTGTACATATTTAAGGCTAGATCACATATCGGGGCATATAATGTATCTACAAATTACTCATAGTGCCAGAATGGAATAATGAATAAAACAGCAACTTAAGAAACAGTTGAAAGTCACATTTCTGGCCAAGTCCGTGCCACAAAACAAGGAAATAAAACAACAAACAGGGACTTAATATTCACCACAAAGTGCTGGAGGAAGTCAACAGACCAGGCAGCATCTGTGGAGGGAATGGGCAGAAACATTTTGGGTCGGGACCCTTCTTCACAGATGCTGCTTGACCCGCTGAGTTCCTCCAGCACTTTATGTTTTGCTCAGGATTCCAGTATTTACTGTTCCTGGTGTCTCCGCTTAAGGTCCATTCTTGTTTTAAACACTAAATATGATCAGGTTTATCTTAATGTTCTCAATAATGTCTCAGAGTCAGTGGTTTTTTGTTGTGTGTTCCTCATGATAGTGACTGCCTCATTACTGATTAGTGATCGTAGAGTCATACAGCACAGAAACAGGCCCTTCAGCCTCAGGTCCCCACGCAGTCCAAGGTGCTCCATTTACACTAGTCCAATGCGCCTGCGTTTGGCCCATATCCCTCTCAACCTTTCCTGTCCATGTACCTGTCCAAATGTCTTTTAAATGTTGTTATCGTACTTGCCTCAACTACCTCCTCTGGCAGCTTGTTCCATATACCCTGCAAAAACTGCCCCTCGATTTCCTATTAAATCTTTCCCCTCTCAACTTAATTCTATGTCCTCTGGTTCTTGAATTCCCTATTCTGCGTAAAAGATTATTTGCATTCACCCTATCTATTTCCCCTCATGTCTTTAAAACTTTATAAGATCACCCCTCATCCTCCTGCGCTCCAAGGAATAAAGTCCTAGGCTGCTGAACCTCTCCCTATAGTTCAGGCCCTCGAGTCCTGGCAACATCCTCGTAAATCTTCTCGACACTCTTTCCAGCTCCACGACATCTTTCCTTTAGCAGGGGTGGCCACTATCCTCTAGGTACGGCCTCACCAATGCTTTGTACAACTGTAACATAACATCCCAACGTCTACAGTTAACACCCTGACTGATGAAGGCCAATATGCCAAAGGCTTTTTGACCACCCTCTCTGCCTTTGCCACCATTTTGAAGTAACTTTATCTGCACTCTACACTACAACATTCCCTGAGCCCTACCATTCACTGTGAAGGTCCTGCCCGGGTTTGACTTCCCAAATTTGCAACACCTGGCACTAATCTGCATTAAACACCACCACCCATTCCTCCACCTACTTGCCCCGCTGATCATGTGGTATTTGCTGCAGGGCAGCCTGCCTTCATCCATGGATATTCATGGAAATCAGGTGATCAGTCTGGTGATCTCAACTTCAGCTGCCACTGAGTAGCAGGGGCACATTTTTTAAATAACTTCAATGTAAATGTAAATTATTTGTTGCCTGATTTAGTTTAGTTTAGTCTAGAGACACAACATGGAAATAGGCCCTTCGGCCCACCCAGTCCTTGTCGACCAACGATCACACATACACCTCACTTCTACAGAGGCCACGTTATATTTTTTACCAAAGCCAATCAACCGACAAATCTGTACGTCTTTGGTGAGGAAACCGGAGCATCCGGTCATGGGGAGAACGTTCACACAGACAGCACCCGTAGTCAGGATGGAACCTGGGTCTCTGGCGCTGTGAGGCAGCTGGTCTACCCGCTGCGCCACCGTGACGACCATCTTACCTTTGTTTGTAAATCTGTGTCAGTAAATCAGAGCAGAGTTGGGTAACATCATACATCGATATACTTGGCAGCCCTCCACAAAAGTCATTACAAAATGAAACTATAAGTGATTTAAAGGCACTCGGGACCCAAACATTTCCAAGCACATTGTAAAAACAAATGACTCACTTTGTGTCTGCATAGGTGTGTAGAATATTCCCCTCAGTTTACCTGTATTATTTATTTTAAAACTTCCTCCTTTACTAAAGGTTACATCAAAATGCTTCAATAGACGTCATCCATGTGACTTGATATTTAATGTCAGGAGGCAGCTGAGATCGGAATTCACCGTGGCCAGATCGTTGCTTTGTCGGACTTTAAATACCTGCACTTGAACATGTTGTTGGCCACCAGGAATTTGCAATCTGACCACCAGCCCTTCCTGGTCTAAGAGGTGAAGCCTCGAGTCAAGTCAAGTCAAAACTCAAGAGTCATCGGAGCTAGACACAAAAAGCTGGAGTAACTCAGCGGGTCAGACAGCATCTCCGGAGAAAAGGAATACGTGACGTTTCGGGTCGAGATCCTTCTTCAGTCATAGAAGCATTGAGTATAAGAATGAGGAAGTCATGTTGCAGCTTTACAGGACTTTGGATAGGCCGCATTTAGAGTATTGCGTGCAGTTCCAGTCACCCGATTGAAGGGAGGATGTGGAGGCTTTGCAGAGGAGACAGGAGGTTAACCAAAAAACTCTGGATTCGGGGCTATTAGCTGGAAAGAGAGGTTGGATAAACTTGGATGGTTTTCTGTGCAGTGTCGGAGGCTGACGGCAGACCTGCCGGAACATTATAAAAATACGAGAGGCCTGGATGGAGTAGACAAAACCTTTTTTTCCCAAAGTGGAAACGTCAAAGACTAAAGGACATAGATTTATGTTGAGAGGGATAGAGTTTAAAGGAGGGCCAGGGGTGGTGGTGGAGGAAGATATGATAAGGGCATTTCAGAGGCTTTCAGAGCGTATATGGATATGCAGGGAGTGGAGGGATATGGATCACGTGTAGGCAGAGATTGGCATTGTGTTTGGCATGGACATTGTGGGCCGAGGGGCCTGTTACTGTGCTGTACTGTTCTTTGTTCCATGTTCCATTACAAATACTTGTAAAGCTGGAGGCAGGGTAGGAACGGGGTGCCTTGAGGAGGGTAAAACCAGGGAGACTGTAGGGAGAAGCTGTAAAGAAGAGTATTTGATTAATGAGCGAATGGAAGCGGTAAAGAATGACTGAATGGTTCAATAGTACTGTAGTTGTCACATGTGCCGAGGTACAGTGACATTCATTTTCGTGTACAGTGCAGTACAAGTATCACTATAAAAAAGGGCTGAGGTACATCTTAGATACGCATCTCAGATACAGTCCAAGTGTACAGTAACAGTACATTGAGACAGGATACAGAGTCTCCAGATTGGGCATTACTGGTTGATTAATGATGGGTGATAGTTGCACAGTGTGGGAAAGCACTGCAGATGTTGGCTCACACCGAAGATAGACACAAATGCTGGAGTAACCCAGTGGGATAGGCAGCATCTCTGGATAGAAGGAATGGGTGACATTTCGGGTCGAGACAAGGGTTACCAACTGTCCCGACCCGTATTAGCCGGGACATCCCGTATTTTGGGCTAAATTAGTTTGTCCCGTACGGGACCGCCCTTGTCCCGTATTAGTAGGGTTGCCAACTTCCTCACTCCCAAATAAGGGACAAAGGGTGACGTCCACGCCCCGCACCCCACGTGACCTCACCCAGCCAGCGGCCACGTACTCCCGCTCCACCAATGGCGGCTGCCCGGGCCGGGAGCACGTGGCCGCTGGCTGGGTGAGGTCACGTGGGGCGCGGGGTGGTGACGTCACCCTTTGTCCCGTATTTGGGAGTGAGGAAGTTGGCAACCCTGGTCGAGACCCTTCTTCAGACTGCAGAAAATAAAGGTTCCATTTGAGGAATTGCAAGAATACGACAGGGTTAGATTCACCATGTGGTCCATGCTGCTGTTGGGAAGAGTGGTCTCACACTCGTGAGTTTGCAGCAAGTTCTAGGCCGCCACCGCCCTCAGTGTAAACAACTTGCCCCACACGTCTCCTTTAAACTTTGCCCCTCTCATCTTAAATCTATGCCCTCTAGTCTTTAACATTTCCACCCTGGGAGAAAGGCTTGTGCCCAATATATGCCTCTCATAATTTTACATCAAATTTGACAATAATTGTCAAATAATTTGGTGCGGCACGGTGGCGCAGCGGTAGAGTTGCTGCCTCACAGCGAATGCAGTGTTGGAGACCTGGGTTCGATCCCAACTACGGGTGCTGTCTGTACGGAGTTTGCACGTTCTCCCCGTGACCTGCGTGGATTTTCTCCGAGATCTTTGATTTCCTCCCACACTCCAAAGACGTGCAGGTTTGTAGGTTAATTGGCTTGGTAAATGTAAAAATTGTCCCTGGTGTGCGTAGGATAGTGTTAGTGTGCGGGGATCGCTGGTCGGCGCGGACCCGGTGGGCCGAAGGGCCTGTTTCCACGCTGTATCTCTAAACTAAACTAAAATAAAATTGTTTTTCGGTTTACCTTTTCCTGCCTCACGATTTCCACTTTAATCGTTTTTAATAATGAGGAAGTTTGTGTTTACATATTACCCACATTTCCCTATTTTATATTAGCACGATTAAATTGAAAGCATTCTGACATAAAACAGATATGTCGAACATCCAAATCCAGCTATTAACAACATGATGCAGGGTAAAACGTTTGGGCAAGTCTGGAGCATTACTGCTATGTTAACATCCACTCACCGCTTTGGACCGTGCGGGTGTCAGGGGTTACGGGGAGAAGGCAGGAGGATGGGGTTGAGAGGGAGACATAGATCAGCCATGATTGAATGGCGGAGTAGACTTGATGGGCTGAATGGCCTAATTCTGTTCCTATCACTTATGAACATAGATACTAGATGAAAGTCCAGTATTCCATGACCAAGTAAACCCAAAGATCCAATGACACTAATTGAACAACTCCTCCCCGCCCCTCAGTAGTCTGCGACAGGCATCGATTTGCACATTGATGAAACTGATGGGTTGTTCTGGGTAAATTGGACAACCGGCTGTGCACAAGGTACGACAAGCATAGGGTGGCCAACTGTCCCGTATTAGCCGGGACATCCCATATTTTGGGCTAAATTGGTTTGTCCCATACGTGACCGCCCTTTTCCCGTATTAGGCCCGGGGAGCGCTGTAGGCCCGGACGCTGTAGGCCCCAACGGTGTGGGCCCCGACAGTTTAGGTGCCGACACTCTAGGTTTCCAACATTTTAGCTCCAGACAGTGTAGGCCCGGAGGCCCGGGCGCCGCCTAATGGAGATTGCGTAGCAACCCGCCTCCCGGCCCAGGTGGCTGCCATTGGTGGAGCGGGAGCACGTGACCGCTGGCTGGGTGAGGTCACGTGGGGCGTGGGGTGCGGGGCGGTGACGTCACCTTGTCCAGTATTTGACAGATAGTTGGCAACCCTAGACAGGCAGGATGATATTTTTGCACCAAAGTATTCACAATTCATGATGTGGGAATGTTCCGGACAGCTACTTTTCTACAACATCAGGTTCTAGTACCAACCTGCACAATCCTAATGGAACACAACAGACCTCCTCATGCACTACCCCAGACTTGTTTCTTTAATTGTGCAAAATGCAAGACTTTAGTGTGAAAATCAGTCTTTTAGCTCAGTTTAGTTTAGTTTCAGTTTATTATTGTCACATGTACTGAGCTACAGTGAAAAGCTTTTGTTTGCCTGCTGCCCAGTCAGAGAAAAGATTGCACATGATTACAATCCAGCCGTCCACAGGGTACAGATAAAGAATAAAGGATACAACATGTAGTGCAAGAAGAGTTTGACGAAGGCTCTCGACCCGAAACATCACCGATTCCTTTTCTAGAGATGCTGCCTGTCCCGCTGAGCTTCCCCGGCACCTTGTGCCTATCTTCGGTGTAAACCAGCATCTGCAGTTCCTTGTTGGCAGGTCTGAAGAAGGGTCTCAACCCAAAAGGTGGCGTAGCGGTAGAGTTGGCACAGCGGTAGAGTTGCTGCCTTACAGCGAACGCAGCGCCGCAGACTCAGGTTCGATCCCGACTACGGGCGCCGTCTATACGGGGTTTGTATGTTCTCCCCGTGACCTGCGTGGGTTTTCTCCGAGATCTTCGGTTTCCTCCCACACTTCAAAGACGTGCAGGTTTGTAGGTTAATTGGCTGGGCAAAATGTAAAAATTGTCCCTAGTGGGTGTAGGATAGTGTTACTGTGCGGGGATCGCTGGGCGGTGCGGACTCGGTGGGCCGAAGGGCCTGTTTCTGCGCTGTATCTCTAAATTTAAATCTAAATCTAAATCTAAACCTCCTCAGTTTTGACCCAAAACGTCACCCATCCCTTCTCTCCAGCATTAGTATAAATTTATACTGATTAGCTAATTAATTTATTGCATCGTATGGGAGGCGCATTCCCAATCTCGTTGTACCCCTGTACAATGACAATAAAGATATATTGTATTGTATTGTTGTATTGTATTTTGTGCCTGTCTGCAGTTCCTTCCCACATACAGTCCGATGAAGTCTGTTGAAACTATAGATAGGTGTAGGCATGTTCCTGTATTTGTCGAAGAACAGCCACGAACGCTTCTATTTCCTGGCAAACCCCTTGCGAAATGCAAGCATTTCCCAACTTCCGCCATGGAGCAGTGAGCAACTTGTGCGACTGTGGGTGGACGGACACATGTGGGTCTCATGTGTTGGTGGTGCGCTGTCACAGTGAGACCCAGCAACAACTGGCCCTCCCTGGCAAAGGGAACACACATAGCCCATCCGTACCCTGCCTTAGAAGGATGAGAGGGGATCTTATCGAAACGTATAAGATTATTAAGGGGTTGGACACGTTAGAGGCAGGAAACATGTTCCCAATGTTGGGGGAGTCCAGAACCAGGGGCCACAGTTTAAGAATAAGGGGTAGGCCATTTAGAACAGAGATGAGGAAAAACTTTTTCAGTCAGAGAGTTGTGAATCTGTGGAATTCTCTGCCTCAGAAGGCAGTGGAGGCCAATTCTCTGAATGCATTCAAGAGAGAGCTGGATAGAGCTCTTAAGGATAGCAGAGTCAGGGGGTATGGGGAGAAGGCAGGAACGGGGTACTGATTGAGAATGATCAGCCATGATCACATTGAATGGCGGTGCTGGCTTGAAGGGCCAAATGGCCTCCTCCTGCACCTATTGTCTATAATCCTTGCAGTCCATCATTGCCACAGAGGGAAGTAATTTAGTAAATGTGTAGGAAGGAACTGCAGATGCTGGTTTCTTCCGGGTGCTCCGGTTTCCTCCCACATCCCAAAGAAGTGCAGGTTTGTAGGTTAATTGGACTCTGTAAATTGCCCCCTGGTGTGTAGGGAGTGGATGAAAAAGTGGGATAACATAGAACTAGCGTGAGCAGGTGATCAGTGGTCGGCATGGGCTTGGTGGGCCGAAGGGCCTGTTTCCATGCGGCATCTCTCTAAACTAAAGCATTCAAACAGTTAAAGTATTGAATATGTGTAAGAAGGAACTGCAGATGTTGGTTTAAACCGAAGATAGACACAAAATGCTGGAGTAACTCAGCAGGACAGGCGGCATCTCGGGAGAGAAGGAATGGGTGAAGGTTCGGGTCGAGACCCTTCTTGGATCTCTAAAATTATCTGATTACTTAAATGATTTTATGCTTTTGGGACTTTTTGATTAAAAATAAATAAATTTCAATACTTCAACTAAAAGCAAAACACAAAGGGCACAAAGATCTCAAGATTCCAGCATCTGTTGCTTTGTGCATCTCAATACTTTACCAAGAAGTACAAGGGTCAGTCTGAAGAAGAGTCTCGACCCGAAACGTCACCCATTCTTTCTCTCCAGAGATGCTGCCTGTCCCGCTAAGTTACTCCAGCTTTTTGTGTCTATCTTCGGTTTAAACCAGCATTTCCATCTTACACATATTCAATACTTTAACAGTTTGAATGTTTTAGTTTAGAGAGATGCAGCATGGAAACAAGCCCTTCAGCCCACCAAGCCCACGCCGACCATCAATCACCCATTCACCCGCTAGTTCTGTGTTATCCCACTTTCTCATCCACTCCCTACACACCAGGGGGCAATTTACAGAGGGTCGATTAACCTACAAAACCTGCACGTCTTTGGGATGTGGGAGGAAACCAGAGCACCCGGAAGAAACTCATGCGGTCACTGGGAGAACATGCTAACTCCACACAGACAGCACTCGAGGTCAGGGTTGAACCCGGGTGAGGCAGAACTCTTGCAGAAACTTTTCCAGAATTAAAAAAAATTCTCAATGCCAGGAGCAGCCAAACATGATCAGTCGAGGCACAAGAACTGCAGATGCCGGAACCTTGAGCCAAACACAAAGTGCTGGAGGAACTCAATGGGTCAGGCAGCATCTGTGGAAAGAATGTTCAGGCCATGTTTTGCATTAGGTTCCTTCTTCAGACATATTCAGTGTTTGATGTTGTGATTCAATTAGGTTTTGATAAAATGAGAAAATGATGCAAATTCTCAGCAGTTCAGGCCGCATCTGTGGAAAGAGAAATAGTGTTAATATTCGGGCTAAAGACCCTTCGTCAGAAGTGGGATGGAGCAAAAAAAGGTTTGTTAGATTGAAGGGAGGATGGGCGAGGGGTCGGCTAATGGGGGAAAACCTGGGAGACCGTGGGGATTAGCTGTAAACAAGGTTACCTGGTCACTGGAGACACAACAAACTGCAGATGCTGGAATCCCGAGCAAAACACAAAGTGCTGGAGGAACTGAGTCTGTAGAGTCCTGACCAGAAACATCACCTGTCCACCCCCCCTACAGATGCTGCAAACAAAAGCTTTCACTGTGCCTCATTACACGTGACAATAACACACCAATACCGATGACAAGCCAACAGACCAAGTACTTTCTATTCCAGCCTTGTTTATTTTTATTTGTAAGTTTCTAATCTTGCTATTTAATGTTTAAATAAAACATGTTAAAAGCATTTAAGGATTTTGTTTAAACTGGGTTTTGTCCTTCACAGGCGATGATATGAACGATCACGCTGACTACACGAAGGTCTATAATCCAACAGCAGTGTTGTTCCTGTTGTGCCAAAGGGGCCATTCGCAAGCATTTCGCAAGAGTTGGCACATATCAACAGTGTCAAAAATCAGCCTTTATTTCAGGTAGCCCCCCACTTATAGCTGCTTCATTTGAGATCTCAAAATAAATCGGAAATTTACCAAAAAACCCCGGGCGTGTAAACTCCCCAACTGGACTGTCGTTTAGAAAAGGACTCAACGCAAAATTCCCTCCATGGTAAATATGTTTACATGTCTTCATAGAAGCAAGACAGGCCAAGTGAGAGTATTGGAACTTTTGGGCGTGGAAACATTCTCTTACATTACATAAAGTGATTCCAAGTAAACGTTTAAATTTGGTAAAACCTCGCCTTGATACGATTGTAAAAAAACAAGTTTTAAACAGAGGGAACTGAACGGGTGAAGCAACTGGATAATCTTCAACCTCTGTGAGCCGGAGATGAAAGGGCATCACAAAGGGTAAGCCTTCCTTCTGATGAAGGGGCTGTTAAAGGAAACTTTAAAACACTATCCAACGATCAGGCACGACAATCAAGAGTCAAGAGTGTTTTATAGACAATAGACAATAGGTGCCATTCGGCCCTTCGAGCCAGCACCGCCATTCAATGTGATCATGGCTGATCATTCTCAATCAGTACCCCGTTCCTGCCTTCTCCCCATACCCCTTGACTCCGCTATCCTTAAGAGCTCTATCTAGCTCTCTCTTGAATGCATTCAGAGAATTGGCCTCCACTGCCTTCTGAGGCAGAGAATTCCACAGATTCACAACTCTCTGACTGAAAAGGTTTTTCCTCATCTCAGTTCTAAATGGCCTACCCCTTATTCTTAAACGGTGGCCCCTTGTTCTGGACTCCCCCAACATTGGGAACATGTTTCCTGCCTCTAATGTGTCCAACCCCTTAATAATCTTATACGTTTCGATAAGATCTCCTCTCATCTTTATTGTCTAATGTTTTATTGTCTTAGGTCCCAGATTAAACAAAATTCTTGCTTGCTGCAGCACAACAGAATATGTAAACATAGTACACTGTTAATAATAATAATAATAAAAATAATAATAGTCTATCGTAGTTCAGAGCTTATTTGAGGTTGCGGTGTTTAACAGCCTGATGGCTGCAGGGAAGAAGCTGTTACTGAACCTGGACGCTACAGTTTTCAGGCTCCTGTACCTTCTTCCCGATGGCAGGGGTGAGATGAGAGTATGGCCAGGGTGGTGTGGGTCAGTGAGAGTGTGGCCAGGGTGGTGTGGGTCAGTGAGAGTGTGGCCAGGGGGTGTGGGTCAGTGAGAGTGTGGCCAGGGGGGTGTGGGTCAGTGAGAGTGTGGCCAGGGTGGTGTGGGTCTCTGATGATGCTGGCTGCCTTTTTGAGGCAGGGACTGCGATAAATCCCTTCGATGGTGGGGAGGTCAGAGCCGGTGATGGACTGGGCAGTGTTCACAACTTTTTGCAGTCTTCTCCGCTGCTGGACGTTCACGTTGCCGAACCAGGCCGTCAATGTGCCCTCTAGACTTAAGACTTTATTCAAGACTAATCAAGACTGTATTCAAGAGTGCTAAATACAGTGATTACTGGGAGCAATCTAGGAGAATGCTTAAAGGGCAAAGATTCATCTGTTTTTGTACAGAATCTTCATTTGATGTTTTGTTTGTTGCGGAAGGCAATTTAGAACTTTTCCTCCTTCCTAATGGTCTTGTAACAAATAAACATCGTGCACCTCTGAAAGACCCAGCAGACAGATGCAGCCCAATCACACACCGTTACAGAGAAGCAAATGTCCAGTCACCCTTGCGACCTTATTTTACTGTTTTACGATTGCCATTTGTCCTTTGGCAACAGAGAACAGAATCTGACTAAAGTAGAGTGCAGTGTTAGCTACGCAACCTCTTTAAAGCACAGAATTATTAGAACACATGAAGAGGACATGAAGCATTTTTAACCCTCCAGCTGTCAACATCCCTCGCTGTCTTCTTGAAGCTTTGCAATTTATCTTTGACAGGACCCAATCCGAAACGTCATCTATACATTACCTCCAGGGTTGCCAACTGTCCCGTATTAGCCAGGACATCCCGTATTCAGGGCTAAATTGGTTTGTCCCGTATGGGACCGCCCTGGTCCTGTATTAGGCCCGGGGGACGCTGTAGGCCCGGACGCTGTAGGTCTCGACAATGTTCGTCCGGACAGTGTTAGAAACATTGTAGGTCCAGACAGTGTAGGCCCAGACACATTAGGCCCGGACACAGTAGGCCCGGACACAGTAGGCCCGGACAGTGTAGGCCCGGACAGTGTAGGCCCGGACAGTGTAGGCCCGGACAGTGTAGGCCCGGACAGTGTAGGCCCGGACCGTGTAGGCCCGGACAGTGTAGGCCCGGACAGTGTAGGCCAGGACAGTGTAGGCCCGGACAGTGTAGGCCCGGACAGTGTAGGCCCGGACAGTGTAGGCCCGGACAGTGTAGGCCCGGACCGTGTAGGCCCGGACCGTGTAGGCCCGGACCGTGTAGGCCCGGACAGTGTAGGCCCGGACAGTGTAGGCCCGGACAGTGTAGGCCCGGACAGTGTAGGCCCGGACAGTGTAGGCCCGGCCACCGCCTAACGGAGGTTGCGTAGCAACCTGCCTCCCGGGCGGCCGCCATTGGTGAACCGGGAGCACATGGCTGCTGGCGGGGTGAGGTCACGTGGGGCGCAGGGTGGTGACGTCACCCGTTGTCCCTTATTTGGGAGTGAGATAGTTGACAATTACCTCCACAGATGCTGCCTGACCTGCTGAGTTCCTCCAGCACTTTGTCGTTTACTCAAGATTCTAGCATCTGCAGCTCCTCATTCTCAATCCATCTTTCTTTCCTCTGGAGGCAGTCACAATGGTTCCACATCAACGATTACCATTCGCACAGTATGAACTGCTCAGTCACTTTGTCACCATAACCACCACACCACAATTAGTCGGCACTCCTGTGCTAATAACGCTTTTATTTTCAAATGTGAAAGTTGATTTTCAAATCTAAAAATGCTTGCACCCACGTACATTTGCTGCATTTTTATTGCTATTTATACATTACTGTTTGCAATAAATTGGAAGTGAAAGCTTCATGCTGAGAATCTGAAGAATGGTCCCGACCCTGAAACATCCATTGCCCATTCCCTCCGCAGATGCTGCCTGACCCGCTGAGTTACTCCAGCACTCTGTGAAACGTCACCTATCCATGTTCTCCACAGATGCTGCCTGACCCGCTGAGTTACCCCAGCACTCTGTGAAACGTCACCTATCCATGTTCTCCACAGATGCTGCCTGACCCGCTGAGTTACTCCAGCACTTTGTGTTTTGCTTAAGATTTCAGAATCTGCAGTTAGACTTTACTTTAGAGTTCAGAGATACAGCACGGAAACAACCTCTTCAGCCCACCGAGTCCACGCCGACCAGCGATCTCGCCATACACTAGCACTATCCTACACACCAGCGACAATTTACAACTTTTACCGAAGCCAATTAACCTACAAATCCGTACATCTTTGGAATATGGGAAGTAACTGGAACAGTAGAAAACCCACGCGGTCACAGGGATAACGGACAAACTCCATTCAGACAGCACCCGTAGTCAGGATTGAACCTGGGTCTCTGGTGCTGTAAGGCAGCAACTTTACCGCTCTGCCATCCTGTTCTCCAGAGATGCTGCCTGACCCGCTGAGTTACTCCAGCACTCTGTGTCTTTTTGTGTATTAATCAGGATCTGCAATTCCTTGCTTCTACGACTAAAAACAATTGAGAAATTTCCCATTTGTAGAAACAAAGAAATGCAGGCGCTGATTTATACCAAAGAAAGGCAAAGTGCTGGAGTAATTCAGCCGGTCAGGCAACATCTCTGGAGAACAAGGAGAGGTGATGTTAGAGGTTGGGACCCTTCCTCGGACTGGAGGGGGGGAGGGCATTCTTACTTCTCCAACTTCTGGACAATAAACATAGGTTTCACTTTCCACAGTTGCTGCCTCTTCTGCTGCCGTTTCCCAGCATTTTGTTCCGGGTGGAGCCCGTTTGCAATTGGTGTGTTGGAAACGGGATAACCAATCTCGGACCTGCAGCGATGTGGAGCCAGACGGGCCAGGGAGGGAGAGGGAGGGAGGGAGGGGGAGAGAGAGTGGGAGGGAGGGAGGGGGAGAGAGAGTGGGAGGGAGGGAGGGGGAGAGAGAGTGGGAGGGAGGGGGAGAGAGAGTGGGAGGGAGGGGGAGAGAGAGTGGGAGGGAGGGAGGGGGAGAGAGAGTGGGAGGGAGGGAGGGGGAGAGAGAGTGGGAGGGAGGGAGGGGGAGAGAGAGTGGGAGGGAGGGAGGGGGAGAGAGAGTGGGAGGGAGGGAGTGGGAGGGAGGGAGGGGGAGAGAGAGTGGGAGGGAGGGAGGGGGAGAGAGAGGGAGAGACAGAGAGAGAAAGAGGGAGAGAGACAGAGAGAGGGAGGGGGAGAGAGAGAGAGAGTGGGGGAGGGAGAGGGGGAGAGAGATAGAGAAAGAAGGAGAGAGAAAGAGGGAGAGAGACAGGGAGAGAGGGAGAGACAGAGAGAGAGACAGAGAGAGGGAGAGGGAGGGGGGGAGAGAGAGAGTGGGGGAGAGAGAGAGATAGAGAAAGAGGGAGAGAGGGAGAGACACAGAGAGGGGGAGGGAGAGACAGAGAAAGAGGGAGAGAGAAAGAGGGAGAGGGAGGGGGAGAGGGAGAGGGGGGGGAGAGGGGGAGGGAGAGGGGGAGGGAGAGAGGGGGGATAGAGGGAGAGAATAGAGGGAGGGAATAGAGGGAGGGAGAGAGCTGCCTGTGAGTATATCAGCCTTGTCAGGGCTGTGCTACTCCTTGTCTTGTCTGGTTTCCCGGCCGTGTGTTTACAAGCGGCGGGAGACGGGTGGAAGTTGGAACATTTAAACACAGGGGGGGAAATAGAGAAAGATATTGATTTGTTAATTATTAATAAAGAGGCGGCGACAGGCTCGGACTTGACCTTTTCACGGAGTAACTGCTGGCACTCGACGACGACGACGTTTGAAGAGTGAGAACACACTTGGTTCCCAAGCTTGAAGGGTGAGTGAGTGTTTGGCCGGGGGCCGGGGGTCGGGGTCGGGGTCGGGGTCGGGGTCGGGGCCGGGGTCGGGGCCGGGGTCGGGGTCGGGGCCGGGGTCGGGGCCGGGGTCGGGGCCGGGGTCGGGGCCGGGGTCGGGGTCGGGGCCGGGGTCGGGGCCGGGGGTGGGGGTCGGGGTCGCTGTTCAGGGAAACAGCGAATGTCTTTTTGTTTTTGCCGAAGGGAGTCACAGAGTACTGGGGGGCTGCAGAGTGTACACTCTGTTTACATGCTCTGCTGAAGGAGGGTCTCGACCCGAAACAAGCCAAGTCACGTATATTTATCACACACACACACACACACACACAAGGCGTGCAGTGAAATGAAAGTGGCAACGCCTGCGGATTATGTTTAAACAACAAAACACAATCAGATGTACCTAATCAGATGTACATCACTTTGGTCAACGTGGGTTGTTTTTAAATGTGCTATACAAATACAATTGACTTGACAATAGATTTTTTTTTTTTTAACACAACAAATAGATGAATACAGTAAATTAAATTAGTCACCCACTCCTTCTCCCCAGAGATGCTGCCTGTCCCGCTGAGTTACTCCAGCATTTTGTGTCTGCCTTCAGTAAGAATTTCATTGTTCTGTGTGGGACATAATCAGGTCAATGAAACCCTCCTGACTTGCCGAGATAACCAACATCAGCAGTTCCTTGCTCCACATAGTGTATATTTGCGTTTGTCTACGACATAGACTCCATGTTATCGAAGATCTTATCGAAACGTATGATTATTAAGGGGTTGGACACGTTAGAGGCAGGAAACATGTTCCCAATGTTGGGGGAGTCCAGAACCAGGGGCCACAGTTTAAGAATAAGGGGTAGGCCATTTAGAACTGAGATGAGGAAAAACTTTTCCAGTCAGAGAGTTGTGAATCTGTGGAATTCTCTGCCTCAGAAGGCAGTGGAGGCCAATTCTCTGAATGCATTCAAGAGAGAGCTAGATAGAGCTCTTGAGGATAGCGGAGTCAGGGGGTATGGGGAGAAGGCAGGAACGGGGTACTGATTGAGAATGATCAGCCATGATCACATTGAATGGCGGTGCTGGCTCGAAGGGCCGAATGGCCTCCTCCTGCACCTATTTGTCTATTGTCTTTAATGGAAAAAAACAGCGTGAATTAATTTAATAAATAAAGGTGCTAAGACTAGACTCCCTTTTGTAAGGAATTATTGGCTTTGAAAAACAAGTTTGCTTATATAACAAGCGAAGTTTTAAAGTTGTGCTGTGGGTCTGTGTGCCACAGGTTATGTGGCTGTTTAAACTAGGAAAATAACTGCACTAACCCTTACCCTAATGCTGGTACAAATCGAAGGTGTCACAAAATGCTGGAGTAACTCAGCGGGTCAGGCAGCATCTCAGGAGTGAGGGAATGGGTGACGTTTCGGGTCGAGACCCTTCTTCCTGACCTGCTGTGTTACTCCAGCATTTTGTGCGTGAAGCCCAGAGGCAACGGGTGAAAATGAAACTAAGAAATGTTAGCTGGAACCACCCAGAGGGCCGAGCTCTGCCCTTCCATCTTATTCACAAAAAGCTGGAGTAACTCAGCGGGTCAGGCAGCATCTCAGGAGAGAAGGAATGGGTGACGTTTCGGGTCGAGACCCTTCTTCAGACTGATGTCAGGGGGGCGGGACAAAGGAAGGATATAGGTGGAGACATAGAAACATAGAAAATAGGTGCAGGAGTAGGCCATTCGGCCCTTCGAGCCTGCACCGCCATTCACACTACAAAAACGTACAGGTATGTAGGTTAATTGGCTGGGTAAATGTTTAAAAAAATTGTCCCTAATGGGTGTAGGATAGTGTTAATGTGCGGGGATCACTGGGTGGCACGGACTTGGAGGGCCGAAAAGGCCTGTTTCCGGCTGTATATATATGATATGATATGATATGATAATATGATCATGGCTGATCATCCAACTCAGTATCCTGTACCTGCCTTCTCTCCATACCCCCTGATCCCTTTAGCCACAATGGCCACATCTAACTCCCTCTTAAATATAACCAATGAACTGGCCTCAACTACCCTCTGTGGCAGAGAATTCCACAGATTCACCACTCTCTGTGTGAAAAAAACGTTCTCATCTCGGTCCTAAAAGACTTCCCCCTTATCCTTAAACTGTGACCCCTTGTTCTGGACTTCCCCAACATCGGGAACAATCTTCCTGCATCGAGCCTGTCCAACCCCTTAAAATTTTTGTAAGTTTCTATAAGATCCCCCATCAATCTTCTAAATTCCAGCGAGTACAAGCCGAGTCTATCCAGTCTTTCTTCATATGAAAGTCCTGCCATCCCAGGAATCAATCTGGTGAACCTCTGTACTCCCTCTACGGCAAGAATGTCTTTCCTCAGGTTAGGAGACCAAAACTGCACACAATATTCCAGGTGTGGGCTCACCAAGGCCCTGTACAACTGCAGCAGAACCTCCCTGCTCCTATACTCAAATCCCCTCGCTATGAATGCCAACATACCATTCGCTTTCTTCACTGCCTGCTGCACCTGCATGCCTACTTTCAATGACTGGTGCACCATGACACCCAGGTCATGTTGCATCTCCCCTTTTCCTAATCGGCCACCATTCAGATAATAGTCTGCTTTCCTGTTCTTGCCACCAAAGTGGATAACCTCACATTTATCCACATTATACTGCATCTGCCATGCCTTTGCCCACTCACCTAACCTATCCAAGTCACCTTGCAGCCTCCTAGTATCCTCCTCACAGCTAACACTGCCCCCCAGCTTCGTGTCATCCGCAAACTTGGAGATGTTGCATTCAATTCCCTCGTCGAAATCATTAATATATATTGTAAATAGCTGGTGTCCCAGCACTGAGCCTTGCGGTACCCCACTAGTCACTGCCTGCCATTCTGAAAAGGACCCGTTTATTCCTACTCTTTGCTTCCTGTCTGCCAGCCAGTTCTCTATCCACATCAATACTGAACCCACATACTAATCTCTTATGTGGGACCTTGTCAAAAGCCTTCTGAAAGTCCAGATATAACACATCCACTGGTTCTCCCTTATCCACTCTACTAGTTACATCCTCGAAAAATTCTATAATTTTTAGACAGGAAGATAGAGGGAGATCTGGGAAGGGGGAGGGGAAGAGAGGGACAGAGGAACTATCTAAAGTTGGAGAAGTCAATGTTCATACCGCTGGGCTGCAAGCTGCCCAAGCAAAATATGAGGTGCTGTTCCTCCAATTTCCGGTGGGCCTCACTATGGCACTGGAGGAGGCCCATGACAAAGGTCAGACTGGGAGTGGGAGGGGGAGTTGAAGTGCTCGGCCACCGGGAGATCAGGTTGGTTAAGGCGGACTGGGCGAAGGCGTTGGGCGAATCGATCGCCGAGTCTGCGTTTGGTTTCGCCGATGTAAAGAAGTTGACATCTAGAGCAGCGGATGCAATAGATGAGGTTGGAGGAGGTGCAGGTGAACCTTTGTCTCACCTGGAAAGACTGTTTTGGGTCCTTGGATGGAGTTGAGGGGGGAGGTAAAGGGACAGGTGTTGCATCTCCTGCGGTTGCAGGGGAAAGTGCCCGGGGATGGGGTGGTTTGGGTAGGAAGGGACGTGTGGACCAGGGAGTTACGGAGGGAACGGTCTCTGCGAAACGCAGAATGGGGAAGGGATGGGAAGATGTGGCCAGTGGTGGGGTCCCGTTGTAGGTGACGGAAATGTCGGAAATCTGCCCTATCATCTGTGTGAGGCATTGACACAGGCACAAGGAACTGCAGATGCTGGTGTACAGGAGGGAGTTCAGGCTGGGATGATCCCAACATTTAAGAAACATTTAGACATGTAGGTGGATAGGGCAGGTTTGGAGGGATATGGACCAAACAAAGGCAGGTGGGACTAGTGTAGCTGGGACATGTTGGCTGGTGTGGACAAGTTGGGCCGAAGGGCCTGTTTCCACACTGTGTCACTCTATGACTCGAATGCTGGAATCTTGAGCAAAACACAAAGTGCTGGAAGAACACAGTGGGTCAGGCAGCATCTGCGGAGGGAATGGGCAGGTAACATTTCCATAAGATATTGGAGCAGAATTAGGCCATTCGGCCCATCGTTTATACTGCCAATCAGTCGTGGCTAGTCTATCTTCACCTCCTAACCCCATTCTCCTGCCTTCTCCCCATAACCCCTGACACCTGTACTAATCAAGAATCTGTCAATCCCTGCCTTAAAGATCTGAAGAAGACCCGAAACGTCACCCATTCCCTCTCTCCAGAGATGCTGCCCGTCCCGCTGAGTTACTCCAGCATTTTGCTTCTATCTTCGGGTTAAACCAGCATCTGCAGTTCCTTCCCACAAATCCCTGCCTTAAAAATACCCATTGACTTGTCCTCCATGCTGCATCTTGCAATCTTTTATGTAATCTGATCTCTTTGGATAGCATGCGAAACAAAGCTTTTCACTGTACCTCAGCGCACGTGATAATAATAAACCTAAACTTATCTAAAAGCCATTTGAGGTATCACAAAATGATGGAGTAACTCAGCGGGACAGGCAGCATCTAGGAGAGAAGGAATGGGTGATGTTTCGGGTCGAGACCCTTCTTCAGACTGATGTTTCTTCAGTCTTCTCTCCTAGATGCTGCCTGACCTGCTGAGTTACTCCAGCATTTTGTGATACCTTCGATTTGTACCAGCATCTGCAGTTATTTTCCTACATTAAAAGCCATTTAAACACCACTATCGAATCAGCCTCCATCACTGCCCATGTCACTGTGTTCCAGGAACCCACCACCCTCTGTGTAAAACAAAACCTTGCCCAGCACATCTCCTTTAAACTTTCCCCCTCTCATCTTAAAGCTATGCCCTCTGGTATTTAAGGCAGGTTGAAAAGTTGTCCTTCATCTGTGCGTGTTGGTCTCACCAACCCCCGCATCATATTATCAAGGAAGGTGTACGATATATTGCGGAGAAGATGACCGTAGTCAAATATTTTATTTTTCAGGTGAATCATGGGTTTGGCCGACGCAGCGGAGAGCAACTCTGTACAGGATGACAGCTTTGAGTACAGAGTATTGATGGCCTACGCAGAAAGGACCTGTCCTGGGGATAAATTAACGCCGCCCCAGGCCGGCGGCGGGCGATCAAAACCGCTGTCAGGTAGGAGGAGGAGGATGATGTGTCGGGGTACATCGGGTCACCCTGAGACCATTACAGCCCACAGAGAGAGCAGCACCAGGCACCGCTCCCACCGGCGGAGATCCAAGTGGAACATGTTGTTTCCGAGGTGTGTACGAACTCAGTCATCGAGTGAGAATGAACTGGAGGGAGGAATGAGTGAAGCCATTCCGCAGGCAGAGGGCCCTTCGATGGACATCGTTGTTCCTGAACTAGAATGTGGTGAGTGCCGGGACCCCACCCCACCCCCTCCCCTGACATCGGTCTGAAGAAGGGTCTCGACCCGAAACGTCACCCATTCCTTCTCTCCAGAGATGCTGCCTGACCCGCTGAGTTACTCCAGCATTTTGTGTCTACCTTCGATTTAAATCAGCATCTGCAGTTCTTTCCTACACATGGAAATAGGCCCTTTGGCCCACCGAGTCCGCACCGACCAGCCATCACCTATACACTAGTTCGGCCCTAGTTCATAAGCCATAGGCCATTCAGCCCATCTAATCTACTCCGCCATTCAATCATGGCTGATCTATCTCTCCCTCCTAACCCCATTCTCCTGCCTTCTCCCCATAACCTTTACTAATCAAGAACACCCTTACTAATCCAACGCACCAGGGGGTGTAAGAAAATAACTGCAGATGCTGGTACAAATCGAAGGTATTTATTCACAAAATGCTGGAGTAACTCAGCAGGTCAGGCAGCATCTCAGGAGAGATAGAATGGGTGACGTTTCGGGTCGAGACCCTTCCAATTTACAGAAGGCCAATTCACCCACCGTCTTTGGAGTGTGGGAGGAAACCGGAGCACCCGGAGAAAACCCATGTGCTCACAGGGGGAATGTGCAAACTGTGTGCAGACAGCACCCGTAGTCAGGATCGAACCCAGGTCTCTGGCGCTCTGAGGCAGCAACTCTACCACTGCGCCACCGTGCTGAGACACGACTTAATGTAAAGCTGCTGACCGAAGGTGAACGGAGGAAAATACATTTTTATCCATCGACCATCAGGAGAATAAATGCACAGAGTCCTTTACCCAAGGCAGGGGTATCAAGAACCAGGAGACACTGGTTTAAAGTGACGGGAAAGATTTAATTTCATTTTTCACACAGAGGGTGCTGGATTTATGGAATGTGGGTGTAGGATAGTGTTAGTATGCAGGGATCGCTGGTCAGTGCAGACCCGGTGGGCCGAAAGGGCCTGTTTCCGCGCTGTATCTCTAAACTAAACTAAACTAAAAGCTTGTGCTTTGTAAATAGAAATCTGCACGAGGCATCTGAGCCATCAGCTTATTCTCTAATACTTCCATGCTTCTCGTTTCAGAAACCGACCCTCACGAGGTGGCTGAAATGTTGCATGATGTTCTGAGTGCACCAGTTTCATTTAAGATGCTGCATTCTACCAGTTTGGAAGTAGATTCACCAGGTAAGCAGTCGGCAAGAATAAACCTTCGATTTAGCTCATAGGGCTAAAGGAATCAAGGGATCTGGGGAAAAAAAGCAGGAACGGGGTATTGATTTTAGATGATCAGCCATGATCATATTGAACGGCGGTGCTGGCACGAAGGGCCGAATAGTTTACCCCTGCATCTATTTTGCTATGTTTCTAAAATTCTCGAAGGATTAGGTTGGTATTCGAGAGGTATTAGAGAGGATATTCTTCAAATCTGAAGAAGGGTTTCCACCCAAAACGTCACCTATTCCATTTGTCCACAAATATTGCTGACCCGCTGAGTTACTCCAGCTTTTTGTGTCGGTCTTTAGAGGGGTGCTAGATACACGGAAACGTTGGGCAGACTCGGATTTTTTCCTCTGGAACGTCAGGGGCTGAGGTCTCCCTGATACAAGAATGTAAAATTATAAGAGCCTTGGATAGGGTAAGGTACACCTTTTTACAGGGGTGGAAATGGTCCAAGACGAGGGGCAATAGCTTGTAAGATGAAATGGGCAAAGTTTAAAGGAGATACGTGGGGTGAGATGTTTTTACACAGAGGGGGGTGGGTGCCTGGAACGAGCTGCCAGGGGTGGTTTTGGAGGCAGATAAGATAATAGTGTTTAAGAGGCTTTTAGATTGGTACTTGGATATAGAAACATAGAAACATAGAAAATAGGTGCACCTGTAGGCCATTCGGCCCTTTGAGCCTGCACCGCCATTCAAAATGATCATGGCTGATAATCCAGCTCAGTAACCTGTACCTGCCTTCTCTCCATACCCCCTGATCCCTTTAGCCACAAGGGCCACATCTAACTCCCTCTTAAATATAGCCAATGAACTGGCCTCAACTACCTTCTGTGGCAGAGAATTCCACAGACTCACCACTGTCTGTGTGAAGAAATGTTTTCTCATCTCGGTCCTAAAAGACTTCCCCCTTATCCTCAAGCTGTGACCCCTGGTTCTGGACTCCCCCAACATCGGGAACAATCTTCCCGCATCTAGCCTCTCCAACCCTTTAAGAATTTTATATGTTTCTATAAGATCCCCCCTCAGTCTTCTAAATTCCAGCGAGTACAAGCCTAGTCTATCCAGTCTTTCTTCATATGAAAGTCCCGCCATCCCAGGGATCAATCTGGTGAACCTTCTCTGTACTCCCTCTAAGGCAAGAACGTCTTTCCTCAGATTAGGAGACCAAAACTGCACACAATACTCCAGGTGCGGTCTCACCAATGCCCTGTACAACTGCAGTAGAACCTCCCTGCTCCTAAACTCAAATCCTCTTGCTATGAATGCCAACATACCATTCGCTTTCTTCACTGCCTGCTGCACCTGCACGCTTGCTTTCATTGACTGGTGCACCATGACACCCAGGTCACGTTGCATCTCCCCTTCTCCTAATCGGTCACCATTCAGGTAATACTCTGCTTTCCTGTTCTTGCCGCCAAAGTGGATAACCTCACATTTATCCACATTATATTGCATCTGCCATGCATTTGCCCACTCGCCTAATCTATCCAAGTCACTCTGCAGCCTTCTAGCATCCTCCTCGCAGCTAACACTGCCACCCAGCTTCGTGTCATCCGCAAACTTCGAGATGTTGCATTCAATTCCCTCGTCCAAATCATTAATATACACTGTAAATAACTGGGGTCCCAGCACTGAGCCTTGCGGTACCCCACTAGTCACTGCCTGCCATTCCGAAAAGGACCCGTTTATTCCTTCAGTATTCCGTCAGTATTACAGTATAGCAAAGGGGATTACGGAGGCATGACGCAGGAGTTGGCCAAAATTGACTGGAAGGAGGCCCTAGCAGGGAAGACTGTGGAACAGCAATGGCAGGTATTCCTGTGAATAATGCAGAAGTTGCAGGATCAATTTATCCCAAAGAGGAGGAAAGATTCTAAGGGGAGTAAGAGGCACCCATGGCTGACAAGGGAAGTCAAGGACAGCATAAAAATAAAGGGAAGAAGTATAACATAGCAAAGAAGAGTGGGAAGCCAGAGGATTGGGACTCTTTTAAAGAGCAACAGAAGATAACTAAAAAGGCAATACGGGGAGATAAGATGAGGTACGAGGGTAAACTAGCCAATAATATAAAGGAGGATAGTAAAAGCTTTTTTAGGTACGTGAAGAGGAAAAAAATAGTCAAGGCAAATGTGGGTCCCTTGAAGACAGAAGCAGGGGAATTTATTATGGGGAACAAGGAAATGGCAGACGAGTTGAACCGGTACTTTGGATCTGTCTTCACTAAGGAGGATACAAACAATCTCCCAGATGTTCTAGTGGCCAGAGATCCTAGGGTGACAGAGGAACTGGAGGAAATCCACATTAGGCAGGAAAAAGTTTTGGGTAGACTGATGGGACTCAAGGCTGATAAATCCCCAGGGCCTGATGGTCTGCATCCCAGGGTGCTTAAGGAGGTGGCTCTAGAAATTGTGGACGCATTAGTGATTATTTTCCAATGTTCTATAGATTCCGGGTCAGTTCCTGTGGATTGGAGGGTAGCTAATGTTATCCCACTTTTTAAGAAAGGAGGGAGAGAGAAAACGGGAAATTATAGACCAGTTAGTCTGACATCAGTGGTGGGGAAGATGCTGGAGTCAATTATAAAAGATGAAATTGCGGAGCATTTGGATCGCAGTAACAGGATCGTTCAGAGTCAGCATGGATTTACGAAGGGGAATTCGTGCTTGACTAATCTGGAATTTTTTGAGGATGTAACTAGGAAAATTGACAGGGGAGAGCCGGTGGATGTGGTGTACCTCGACTTTCAGAAAGCCTTCGACAAGGTCCCACATAGGAGATTGGTGGGCAAAATTAGAGCACATGGTATTGGAGGTAGGGTACTGACATGGATAGAAAGTTGGTTGACAGACAGAAAGCAAAGAGTGGGGATAAATGGGTCCCTTTCAGAATAGCAGGCAGTGACTAGTGGGGTACTGCAAGGCTCGGTGTTGGGACCGCAGCTATTTACAATATACATCAATGACTTGGATGAAGGGATTAAAAGTACCATTAGCAAATTTGCCGATGATACAAAGCTAGATGGCAATGTGAACTGTGAGGAAGATGCTATGAGGTTGCAGGGTGACTTGGACAGGTTGTGTGAGTGGGCGGATGCATGGCAGATGCAGTTTAATGTAGATAAGTGTGAGGTTATCCACTTTGGTGGTAAGAATAGGAAGGCAGATTATTATCTGAATGGTGTCAAGTTAGGAAAAGGGGACGTACAACGTGATCTGGGTGTCTTAGTGCATCAGTCACTGAAAGGAAGCATGCAGGTACAGCAGGCAGTGAAGAAAGCCAATGGAATGTTGGCCTTCATAACAAGAGGAGTTGAGTATAGGAGCAAAGAGGTCCTTCTGCAGTTGTACAGGGCCCTAGTGAGACCGCACCTGGAGTACTGTGTGCAGTTTTGGTCTCCAAATTTGAGGAAGGATATTCTTGCTATTGAGGGCGTGCATCGTAGGTTTACTAGGTTAATTCCCGGAATGGCGGGACTGTCGTATGTTGAAAGACTGGAGCGACTAGGTTTGTATACACTGGAATTTAGAAGGATATCGAAACGTATAAAATTATTAAGGGGTTGGACATGTTAGAGGCAGGAAACATGTTGGGGGAGTCCAGAACCAGGGGCCACAGTTTAAGAATAAGGGGTAGGCCATTTAGAACAAAGATGAGGAAAAACTTTTTTAGTCAGAGAGTTGTGAATCTGTGGAATTCTCTGCCTCAGAGGGCAGTGGAGGCCAATTCTCTGAATACATTCAAGAGAGAGCTAGATAGAGCTCTTACGGATAGCGGAGTCAGGGGGTATGGGGAGAAGGAAGGAACGGGGTACTGATTGAGAATGATCAGCCATGATCACATTGAATGGCGGTGCTGGCTCGAAGGGCCGAATGGCCTTCTGCACCTATTTTCTATTGTCTATTCCTACTCTTTGCTTCCTGTCCGCCAACCAATTTTCTATCCACCTCAACACTGAACCCTCAATACCGTGTGCTTTAAGTTTGTACACCAATCTCCTATGTGGGACCTTGTCGAAGGCCTTCTGAAAGTCCAGATACAAGACATCGACTGGTTCTCCCTTATCCACTCTACTAGTTACATCCTCGAAAAATTCTATAAGATTCGTCAGACATGATTTGCCTTTTGTAAATCCATGCTGATTTTGTCCGATGATTTCACCACTTTCCAATTGTGATGCTATCACATCTTTAATAACTGACTCTAGCATTTTCCCCACTACCGATGTTAGGCTAACTGATCTATAATTCCCTGTTTTCTCTCTCCCTCCCTTTTTAAAAAGTGGGGTTACATTAGCTACCCTCCAGTCCTCAGGAACTACTCCAGAATCTAAAGAGATTTGAAAAATTATCACTAATGCATCCACTATTTCTGAGGCTACTTCCTTAAGCACTCTGGGATGCAGCCTATCTGGCCCTGGGGATTTATCTGCCTTTAATCCATTTAATTTACCTAACACCACTTCCCGACTAACCTGGATTACCCTTAGTTCCTCCATCTCATTAGACCCCCGGTCCCCCGCTATTTCCGGCAGACGGTTTATGTCTTCCTTAGTGAAGACAGAACCAAAGTATTTGTTCAATTGGTCTGCCATCTCCTTGTTCCCTATGATCAATTCATCTGTTTCCGACTGCAAGGGACCTACATTTGGCTTAACTAATCTTTTTCTCTTCACATATCTATAAAAGCTTTTGCAGTGTTTTTATGTTCCTTGCCAGTTTTCCCTCATAATCTATTTTCCCTTTCCTAATTAAGCCCTTTGTCCTCCTCTGCTGGACTCTGAATTTCTCCCAGTCCTCTGGTATGCTACTTTTTCTGGCTAATTTATATGCTTCATCTTTTGTTTTAATACTATCCTTGATTTCCCTTGTTAGCCACGGATGCACTACCTTTCCTGGTTTGTTCTTTTGCCAAACTGGGATGAACACTTGCTGTAGTTCATCCATGCGACCTTTAAATGCCTTCCATTGCATGTCCACCATCAACCCTTTCAGCATCAATTGCCAGTCTATCTTGGACAATTCACGCCTCATACCCTCAAAGTTACCTTTCTTTAAGTTCAGAACACTTGTTTCTTTATTAACTTTGTCACTCTCCATCCTAATGAAGAACTCCACCATATTATGATCACTCTTGCCCAAGGGGCCTCGCACAACAAGACTGCTAACTAACCCTTCCTCATTACTCAATACCCAGTCTAGAATGGCCTGCTCTCTCGTTGGTTCCTCGACATGTTGGTTTAGAAAACCATCTCGCAAACATTCCAAGAAATCCTCTTCCTCAGCACCCCTGCCAGTTTGGTTCACCCAATCTATATGTAGATTGAAGTCACCCATTATAACTGCTGCACCTTTAGTGCACGCATTTCTAATTTCCTGTTTGATGCCATCCCCAACCTCACTACTGCTGTTAGGTGGCCTGTACACAACTCCCACTAGCGTTTTCTGCCCCTTAGTGTTTCGCAGCTCTACCCATATCGATTCCACATCCTCCAAGCTAATGTCCTTCCTTTCCACTGCTTTAATCTCCTCTCTAACTAGCAACGCTACCCCACCTCCTTTTCCTTTCTGTCTATCCCGCCTGAATATAGAATATCCCTGGATGTTGAGCTCCCAGCCTTGGTCACCCTGGAGCCATGTCTCCGTAATCCCAACTATATCATAATCATTAATAACTATCTCCACATTTAATTCATCCACCTTATTACGTATACTCCTTGCATTGAGACGCAAAGCCTTCAGGCTTGTTTTTACAACACTCTTACCCCTTATACGATTATGTTGAGAAGTGGCCCTTTTTGATTTTTGCCCTGGATTTGTCTGCCTGTCACTTTTACTTTTCACCTTGCTACCTGTTGCTTCAACCCTCATTTTACACCCCTCTGTCTCTCTGCTCATGCTCCCATCCCCCTGCCATATTAGTTTAAATCCTCCCATTGCCTTTGCATATGCAGGGAACGGAGGGATATGGATCACATATTGACAGATGAGATTAATTTAACTTGGCATCATGTTTGGCAAAGAGAGACGTTGTGGGCTGAAGGGCCTGTTCCTGTGCTGTACTGTTGTACATTCTATGTTCAAAAACACCAGGTGGCGCCACCAGCACTGTCTGCCTCGCCAACAGTCTTTCTGTCCTTCCTTCTTTTTGTTATTTTAAGTCTGTGTTAAAAGTATGTTTTAGTGTTCCTTGGTTTGTTTTATGCGGGGTGGGGGGGGAATTGGGGGAAACTTTTTTTCAATCTCTTACCTCAACGGAGATGTGATTTTTCTCCGTATCGTATCTCCGTCCCCACTGCGGCCTAACATCGAGGAGTTGGCGGCCTTTCCAGGAGACCGGCCCGGCGCTTCATGCCGCGGGCGCGGACTTCAACATCGTGCAGCTTGCGTTCCTTTGCCGAGGATCGACTGTGGAGAGCTCCAACCGCGGCCTGTGGACTTTAACACCGTGAAGCCCGCGGTCTCTGGTGAGAAGAGGCCGACTCGGGAGCTCCGTGCCGCGGAGAGAGTTTCAACCGTCCCGACGCGGGAGTTTCGATCGCCCCGACGCGAGGGCCTCGGACAGTCGGCAGCGGCGACTGCGGACGGTCCAACAGCCCCGACCGCGGGCGAACAAAGAGGAAGATGATTGAACTTTTTACCTTCCATCACAGTGAGGAATGTGGAATCCGCTGTGGTGGTTGTCTATGTTAAATTTCATTTTATGTGGCTGTGTGTCTTGTTGCTTTTCACTTAGGACGGCTGTGTGGGAACTCACATTTCACTGTACCTTAATTGGTACACGTGACAATAAACTGATCTTGAATGTTGTTCTTTTCTAACTACAGATATTTTTGTTTTACAGATAAACAGAAAACCATCGACCGGATCGTTGAGTTCTTGACTGCCGAAGGAGATTCGATTGATGATAAAGTAATTGATTGTGGCATGTCTCTTGTATTGTATTCTGAACATCATTATTTTAGCTGAGCTGGCTTTTGTTTTTCATTGTTGTTTCATTGTTCTCTTGCTAGATAAAGAAGGACCCCCAGTTTGGCAAACTATTTGGTGACAAGCCTTCATTCTCGTTTTTCAAGAAGATAATGGATTATGCCCTCCAGACGGCCTTGCCTGTGGATGCTGAGGCTGAGGCCAAGGACAAGTTGAAGCAGTTTGCGTTTGTTGTACATGCAACGACCAATTTTGCTGTCTATGCCAACCTGCCAATGGCTCTGATCATGGGCTACGGAGAAGTCTATTTACGGGAAAACTTCTCCAACTGGGTCAAGGAAAAGGGAGGATGGGTGAGTGATTGCAGCAAATTAAGGTCGTACGGTCATAAGGAATTAGGAGTAGAATTAGGCCATTCGGCCCATCAAGTCTACTCTGCCATTCAGTTATGGTTGATCTATCTCTCCCTCCTAACCCCATTCTCTTGCCTTGTCCCCACAACCCCTGACACCCGAGACTCTGGAATTCTGATCTTTTACTTTAGACTTTAGAGATACAGCGTGGAAACAGGCGCCTCGGCCCACCGAGACCGCGCTGAAGAAGGGTCTCTACCCGAAACGTCGCCCATTCCTTCTCTCCTAAGATGCTGCCTGACCTGCTGAGTTACTGAGTTTCGGGTCGAGACCCTTCTTCAGACACAGAAGGCAGGCACAGGTCACTGATTGTGGATGATCAGCCATGATCACAATGAATGGCGGTGCTGGCTCGAAGGGCCGAATGTTTCTATATTTCTAATGTCGCAAATGCACAGTGAAATTACTTTACAAAGTGTCCAATGGAGTATCACGATGCCACCCCCAAATAGCAGTTGACCAGCAAGAGTCCATTCAGCCCACATGCAAGAGGCTCCATGCTTGGCACCATGTTCCAAGTCCAGTCTGTGCTTCAGTTGTTGTGAGCGGTGCCCGGTCTAGGCGAGGCCCAGGCTGTTGTAGGCCTGCAGACGTCACCTTCCCATAGTCACCCAGCACATGGTACGCCACACTGCTTGGTGCCGTCGCAAGCAAAGGCAGTGCTTATAACAACCTTCTCCCTCCCCCTCCGGCAGCAGGGTGCTGCCTGTACGGAGTTTGTACGTTCTCCCAGTGACCTGCGTGGTTTTTCTCCGAGATCTTCGGTTTCCTCCCACACTCCAAAGACGTGCAGGTTTGTAGGTTAATTGGCTTGGTAGAAATGCAAATTGTCCCTAGTGTGTGTGGAATAGTGTTAGTGTGCGGGGATCGCTGGTCAGTGCGGACTCAGTGGGCCGAAGGGACTGTTTCCGCTCTGTATCTCTAAACTAATAAAAAAACTAAACTCAGAAAGCTGTTTATAACGTTCTTCTCTGCACTCTGTGAAATGTTTAGTACCACATCTCACTCTGCCACCTATTGATGACAACTTTCCTCCTGTAAACAGCGTATGACTTGCATCTTCCCACTCTTTGAATGATTTACTTCTGTTTATAATGTACATCCTCTTCCTCCACAAACTGTTTATTCAAGCTTTCCCTTGCTCTGCAAACCACAACTTTAGAACAGGGAACAGTAGATCGGGTAGATGCACAGAGTCTCTTACCCAGTGTAGGTGAATCGAGGACCAGAGGACATAGGTTTAAGGTGAAGGGGAAAAGATTTAATAGGAATCCGAGGGGTATATTTTTTCACACAGAGGGTGGTGGGTGTACGGAACAAGCTGCCAGGGGAGGTGGTTGAGGCTGGGACTATCCCAACATTTAAGAAACAGTTAGACAGGTACATGGATAGGACAGGTTTGGAGGGATATGGACCAAACGCAGGCAGGTGGGACTAGTGTAGTTGGGACATGTTGGCCGGTGTGGGCAAGTTGGGCTGATGGGCCTGTTTCCACGCTGTATCACTGTGTGACCTGAACCATAATTTAATATACTCTGTTGGGTCTCCCCTCAACTTCTGACGTTCCAGAGAATACAATCCAAGTCTGCTCTACCTTTCATTTCTTTGTCTTTTATTATTGAACTCCTTTGAAAACTGTCAAAGGCAGTTTGCCTTTGATCACATTCTAGTTGGGGTTAACTTATTGAAACCATACTTAATGTCTGTTGTGCAGTTGTTAATTCAATTGTATGTCCCCCCCCTTTACAGGATATGATAATGGAAGAGCAGCATGTTGACTAATAGCCCGACAGCAGAATGTGAAAGTTCTTGGAACGAGCAGACACTTCCCCTTGCACTTCCACAGACATGTTTCTTGCAGCAGTGACTGGTGCCGTGAAGCAGGAGACCAAGATGTAGAGATTGTCACTGCGAGCATTTATTATAATGACTTACCGTGTTCATTCACCTCTGGTGCACTAACTGGAATCTCACTAAAAGCTGCCTTTTTAATCCAATGTAACTTCAAAAGGGCAATAAGCTGTGGGAACACACGTCAACTCAGGTTATCTTGTTGGATGAGTTTCCCCTCCCCTCCCCCCCCCCTCCCCTCCCCCACCTCCCCTCCCCCACCTCCCCTCCCCCCACCCCCTACCCCCACCCCCTACCCCCTCCCCCTACCCCCTCCCCCCACCCCCACCCACAAAGCAATCGTAATTTCTTGTGTGTGTGCGTGTTCCTGTGCACACAGATGTGTGCCTGTGAGTCACTGCCTGTGTGTGTGTGCCTGTGCACATAGGTGTGTGTCTGTGTCTCCGAGTCTCTGCCTGTGTGTCTGCATGTGTGTGTACGTGCGTGTGTGTGTGTGCGTGTGTCTCTGTGTGTGTGCGTGTGTCTCTGTGTGTGTGTGCGTGTCTGTGTGTGTGTGTGTGCGTCTCTGTGTCTGTGTGAGCGTGTGTCCCCGTGTCTCTGTGCGTGTGCATGTGTGTCTCTGTGTCTGCATGTGTGTGCCTATGTGTCTCTGTGTCTACGTGTCTGCATGTGTGTGCGTGTGTGTCTGCCTGTGTGTGTGTGTCTGTGCGTGTCACCGTGTGTCTGTGTGTGTGCGTGTGCATGTGTGTCTGCATGTGTCTGCCTGTGTGTGTCTGCCTGTGTGTGTGTGTCTGTGTGCGTGAGTCTCCGTGTGCCTGTGTGTCTGCATGTTTTTGCGTGTGTGCCTCTGTGCCTGTGTGTGCATCTTGATGATAACAGGCAGAATGAGCCAATATTGAGAATGATCTGTGCACTCCTGGGATATTTCACCATCGGGAATCATTCCTGTAAGAATTGACTAAAGATGGTGCCAATTGTGAAATTTGTATTTTGAACGTTTGGTTGTATTTGTCTTTCGGGATTAATTGGGTGTTATCCAGATTTAAAATAGAAAAATGCACTTGACTCGACTGTTACTTTCCACTCCTGAGCAGTCCGATGTGGACGACAGCTTTCTGTTTGAAGGCAGCACAGTGTGCAGCAGGTAGAGCTGCTGCCTCACAGCACCAGAGACCTGCCTTCCATCTTGACCACGGGTGCAGTCTGTGTGGAGTTTGCACGTTCTCCCCATGACCGCCTGGGTTTCCTCCGGGTGCTCCGGTTTCCTCCCACATCCCAAAGACGTGCTGGTCTGTAGGTTAATCGGCCCCTCTGTAAATTGCCCCCTAGTGTGTAGGGAGTGGATGAGAAAATAGGGATCACACAGAACTAGTGTGAACGGGTGATCGGCGGTTAGTGTGAAGGGTGTGTTTGCGTGCTGCATCTCTAAACTAAACCAAGTACAAAATGTAGAAACAAAGAAGTACAGGTGCTGGTTTATACCAAAGATAGGCACAAAGTGCAGGAGTAACACAGCTGGTCAGGCAGCATCTCTGGAGAGAAAGGATAGGTGTCAATGTCCCAGGAATCAATGAAAACATCAACAGTCTCCCCTGCAAGTTAATGCTTCCCACATGGTTCTTTGCAAATCTCTCTGAAGCATGAATTTTGAATATCAGTTGATTTTTTAGTTTTAGATATACAGGTCCTTTGGTCCACTGAGTCCACGCCAACCAGCGATTACCTGTACACTGGTTCTATTCTACACACGGGTGACAATTTTCAGAAGCCGATTAACCTACAAACATGTATCACAAAATGCTGGAGTAACTCAGCGGGTCAGGCAGCATCTGAAATATGATTAACCTACAAACATGTATCACAAAATGCTGGAGTATTCTCAGATGCTGCCTGACCCGCTGAGTTACTCCAGCATTTTGTGATACATGTTTGTAGGTTAATCGGCTTCTGAAAATCTGAGATGCTGCCTGACCCACTGAGTTACTCCAGCATTTTGTGATACCTTCAATTTGTACCAGCGTCTGCTGTTATTTTCCTACACAACCTACAAACATGTACTTCTTTAGAATTTGGGAGGAAACTGGAGCACCCGGAGAAAACCCACGCGATCAGGGGGAGAACATATAAACTCCGTGCAGACAGCACCCGGAGTCAGGATCGAACCTGGGTCCCAGGCACTGTAAAGCAGCAACTGTACTGCTGCGCCACCGTGCTACCATGTTGAGTAGAATCTCTATTTTTGTACTCATTATATCACATTAAAATGTTTTTTGTTAGTCCATATCTCTTGTACGGTACTCTAACAGGAGAATCTATCTGCCAATGTTCAGTTCCCATCAGAACAATGAATCCTTTATTGTGCCGCCCAATGGGAGACACCAGTGACCTATTTTCATGGTTTACAGAATGTAAATTTGGCAAAATATTCTACCATTATTACTACAGATTTAATACTAAAGATGAACTTGTGACTTGTCTTTTAGTAACTAAGATTATGAATCGTGAAATTATTTAATTCCAAGTAATTAATTATCGGGCAGAGCTGTGGGAAATAAAAAATTAATAACACAAAGTTTGGATGTGATTTATCTTTCTCAGTCACCTCCGCCTTCTGTCTGGTTTCCTGTTATTGTGGCTTTTGTGCATCTCTGCCTTTATCCCGCTTGCTGCCGCTGGCTTCGGCTTCAGTTATAGACGCGTCAAATGCCACGACCTGTCCCACCGCACAAATAATCCCGGCTGTGCACACGAAGTCTTAGTTTAATTCCGTTACCAATTATTCTGAGGATTGTGCTCATATCACTAGTTTAGTTTATAATTATTATCACGTGTACCGAGGTACAACAAAAAACTTTTGTTGAGTGTTATCAGTCAACGGAAAGACTATACACGGTTATAATGGAGCTGTTCATCGTGTGCTGATAACAGTGACAAAAGGTATAACATTTAGTGCAAGATTTAATCCAGTAAAGTTTGATTAAAGATGGTTCGAAGGTCTCCAATGGGATAAGAAGATCAGTACGTGTGTCAGGGGTTTATGGGGAGAAGGCAGGAGAATGGGGATAGACAATAGGTGCAGGAGTAGGCCATTCGGCCCTTCGAGCCAGCACCGTTGACTGATAACACGCAACAAAAGTGTTTCGCTGGGTTGAGAGGGAAAGATAGATCAGTCATGATTGAATAGCGGAGTGGCCTCTGGTGGGCTGAATGGCCTAATTCTGCTGCTAGAACCCATGAAGAACACAGTGTGAGAAATGCTATTGTTGAAATAAAGAGATGGAATGATGTTTGATGGAATGATGTTTGATGGAATGATGCTTGATGGAATGATGTTTGATGCAATGATGTTTGATGGGATGATGTTTGATGCAATGATGCTTGATGGGATGATGTTTGATGGAATGATGTTTGATGGAATGATGCTTGATGGAATGATGCTTGATGGAATGATGTTTGATGGAATGATGCTTGATGCAATGATAGAATTTGCCCTTCTGGACAGCACAAAGTGTCGCCTGGCTTCAGGGTCATTTTTGGCAAAGTAAATAGCTTGGGTGCATTCCTGGGGGAAACCATTGACCTTTCACCAGCAGATTGGGTGGCACAGTGACTCAGCGGTAGAGTTGCTGCCTCACAGCGCCAGAGACCCGGGTTCGATCCTGACCACGGGTGCTAAATGTGTGTAGGTTGTACATCCTCCCCGTGACCTGTGTGGGTTCTTTCCGGGTGCTCCGGTTTCCTCCACACTCCAAAGGCATGCAGGTTTGTAGGTAAATTGGCTTCTGTAAATTGTAATTTGTCCCTAGTGTGCAGGACAATGTGAATGCGTGGGGATCGCTGGTCGGCATGCACCCGGTGGGCCGAAGGGCCTGTTTCCGCACTGTATCTCTAAACTAAACTAAAAACTAAGATTACTTTCCAGCTATAACATCCTTCCAATGCTAACCTTCTCCTGGCCCTTTCCCACTGTGGCAGCACGTCAGGCCTCGGGGGGTAACATCACTGTCCGACTCTCCATGGAGCACTTTCAGTGAGTCTGCACTGAAATCACTTCTGTAAAGTTCTTTCCAAAACTTGTCTAACTCCCTGGGCTACAGCAGTGCAAGCATAAAGACCAGGAGACAGGTTTTTAATGTTGCTGCATTTCTAAAGAGGGGATAATCGAGGCATTGGACAGTATTTGGATAATTCACAACTCTTCACAGTTGTTATCAAAGCAAAGAGTGGGGATAAATGGGTCCCTTTCAGAATGGCAGGCAGTAACTAGTGGGGTACCGCAAGGCTCGGTGCTGGGACCGCAGCTATTTACATTATACATTAATGAATTGGATGAAGGGATTAAAAGTACCATTAACAAATTTGCAGATGATACAAAGCTGGGTGGCAGTGTGAACTGTGAGGAAGGTGCTATGAGGTTGCAGGGCGACTTGGACAGGTTGTGTGAGTGGGCGGATGCATGGCAGATGCAGTTTAATGTGGATAAGTGTGAGGTTATCCACTTTGGCGGTGAGAATAGGAAGGCAGAGTATTATCTGAATGGTGTCAAGTTAGGAACAGGGGACGTACAACGAGATCTGGGTGTCCTAGTGCATCAGTCACTGAAAGGAAGCATGCAGGTACAGCAGGCAGTGAAGAAAGCCAATGGAATGTTGGCCTTCATAACAAGAGGAGTTGAGTATAGGAGCAAAGAGGTCCTTCTGCAGTTGTACAGGGCCCTAGTGAGACCGCACCTGGAGTATTGTGTGCAGTTTTGGTCTCCAAATTTGAGGAAGGATATTCTTGCTATTGAGGGCGTGCAGCGTAGGTTTACTAGGTTAATTCCCGGAATGGCGGGACTGTCATATGTTGAAAGACTGGAGCGACTAGTCAAGTCAAGTCAAGTCAATTTTATTTGTATAGCACATTTAAAAACAACCCACGTTGACCAAAGTGCTGTACATCTGATTAGGTACTAAGGAAAAAAATGAAACATACAGTAGCACGCAAACAGTTCACAGCGCCTCCTCAATGAGCCTCAAACGCTAGGGAGTAGAAATAGGTTTTGAGCCTGGACTTAAAGGAGTCGATGGATGGGGCGGTTCTGATGGGGAGAGGGATGCTGTTCCACAGTCTAGGAGCTGCAACCGCAAAAGCGCGGTCACCCCTGAGCTTAAGCCTAGACCGCGGGATAGTGAGTAACCCCAAGTCGGCCGACCTGAGGGACCTGGAGTTAGAGAGGGGGGTTAGAAGATTTTTGATGTAGGGGGGGAATGTCCATTTAGGGCTTTATACGTGAATAGGACTAGGCTTGTATACACTGGAATTTAGAAGGATGAGAGGAGATCTTATCGAAACGTATAAGATTATTAAGGGGTTGGACATGTTAGAGGCAGGAAACATGTTCCCAATGTTGGGGGAGTCCAGAACAAGGGGCCACAGTTTAAGAATAAGGGGTAGGTCATTTAGAACTGAGATGAGGAAAAACATTTTCAGTCAGAGAGTTGTGAATCTGGAATTCTCTGCCTCAGAAGGCAGTGGAGGCCAATTCTCTGAATGCATTCAAGAGAGAGCTAGATAGAGCTCTTAAGGATAGCGGAGTCAGGGGGTATGGGGAGAAGGCAGGAACGGGGTACTGATTGAGAAAGATCAGCCATGATCACATTGAATGGCGGTGCTGGCTCGAAGGGCCGAAGGGCCTCCTCCTGCACCTATTGTCTATTGACTAAACAGAATCTTCTTGCACCAAGTTTCATAACAGGACAGAGGCCAAAAACGTGCAAACAAGGAACTGCATTTGCTGGTTCTTCTTTTAAACAGGCACAGAGAGCATAAATGTTTGAGGAATGGTCAAGTTTAATTTAACCAGTATATTACTTTAAGCTGAATTGGTGACTTCACCAACCGCTGACAAACCGAAGGCCACCAGGTGGCAGCGCTGCCCTTCTGTAAAAACAAATTCGACTGGATGCCTAGAAATCTAAAGCAAAACCAAAATCTGAGGTGGTTGGGGAACTCAGCGGGTCAGGCAGCATCTGTGGAGGGAATGGACAGGCGACGTGTTGGGTCTGAAGGGTCCTGAGAGCATAGATAGGCAACATTATGGGTCGAGAGCCTTCTTCATGGGGGATTCCACCATGTTCACAATCAGTCTGAAGAAGGGTCCCGACCCATAACGTCACCTATCCATGTTCTCCACAGATGCTGCCTGACCCGCTGAGTTACTCCAGCACTCTGTGTCTATCTCTGGCATCTGCAGTTCCCTGTGTCTCAATGTTGATACCGCTGCCCGGGGGGGGGGGGGGGGGGGTTGAGGTTATTGCAGTTTGTGTTCTGCCTCATGTCCTAGTGCTGTGTGCTTTGCTGCAGCAAATTATAACACCCTCCCTTCCTGGTCAAAGATCAGCGGTGAAACAGGAACAACCGTTTATTTAGTTTAGTTTAGAGACTTTGCTCACCAAGTCCACGCACACACGGGACAAATTACTATTTTACCAAGGCCAATTAAACCTAAATGTCTCCAGCGCATGGGAGGAAATCGGAGAAACCCCGGGCAGGTGACGAGGAGAACGTACAAACCCCGTACAGACAGCGCCCGTAGTCGGGATTGAACCCAGGGCTGGCGCTGTGAGGCAGCAGCTCTACCCGCCGCCACACTGGGCGCCCTAATAAATAGGATTGGATCTCTGTCCACTCTGTGCTGCTCCCACCGACCGTCACAAGTTCGTGAACAAGTCCACGGTCGTCACGGCACTAACCCACGAGCACCAGAGGTGGACACAGGTGGACGCAGGTAGGCACAGGTAGACACAGGTAGACACAACATGCTGGAGGAGCTCAGCGGGTCAGGCAGCATCTCTAGAGAGATGGAATGGGCGGGTCCCGTCCCCTCCCCTGACATCAGACTGAAGAAGGGTCTCGACCCGAAACGTCACCCATTCCTTCTCTCCAAAGATGCTGCCTGACCCGCTGAGTTACTCCATCATGTTGTGTCTACCTTCGGTGTAAGCCAGCATCTGCAGTTCCTTCCTGCACCAGAGGTATGTTGGCCACTGGCTCAGTTGGCTCCGTGGTGTCGAGTTCTTGTCAAAACATTGACTTAAAACAATTGCTTGGACTGTCTCAGTGAGCGGATGTCATCATGCTGGTCTGTGTGGAACTGCCCCGTACCAGGAATGAGGGGTGGGGGGGGTGGTGGTGGTGGAGGGAGGGATGGGGGGGGGGGGGGGGTGGGGAGGGTGGTGGAGGGATGGTGGGGGGGTGGTGGTGGTGGGAGGGATGGGGGGGTGGTGGTGGTGGGAGGGATGGGGGGGGGGTGGGGAGGGTGGTGGGGGGGGGTGGGGAGGGTGGTGGGGGGGGGTGATGGTGGTGGTGGGGGGTGGGGGGATGGTGGTGGGGGGGTGGTGGGGTGGGGGGATGGTGGTGGGTGGGGTGATGGTGGTGGGGGGGTGGTGGTTGGGGGTGGGTGGGGGTGTGGTGGTGGTTGGGTGGGGGTGATGGTGGTGGGGGTGGTGGGGGGGGGTGGGGGGATGGTGGTGGGTGGGGTGATGGTGGTGGGGGGGGTGGGTGGGGGTGTGATGGTGGTGGGGGGGGGTGGTGGGGGGTTGGGTGGGGGGTTGGGTGGGGGGGTGGTGGTGGTTGGGTGGGGGTGGTGGGGGGGGTGGGTGGGGGGTGGTGGGGTGGTGGGGGGTGGGTGGGGGGGTGGTGGGGGGTGGGGGGATGGTGGTGGGTGGGGTGATGGTGGTGGGGGGGTGGGTGGGGGGTGTGGTGGTGGTTGGGGGGTGGTGGGTGGGGGTGATGGTGGTGGGGGTGGTGGGGGGGTGGGTGGGGGTGTGGTGGTGGTTGGGGTGTGGTGGTGGTTGGGGGGTGGTGGGTGGGGGTGATGGTGGTGGGGGTGGTGGGGGGGTTGGGTGGGGGGGGTGGTGGTGGTTGGGTGGGGGTGGTGGTGGTGGGGGGGGGGGTGGTGGTGGTTGGGGGGGGATTCGAGTGCACTCTCATAATTTTATCCGGATTAAAGGAGGTGTCGGACTGTGAGTGGCTGGACAATTAGTGGTGGAGCTGTGTTTATTCACTAAGGAAATGGAGGAAGAAATAAATACTTGAAGTTAAATAAAAAAGTGAGTTCAGATTAGTAAATAGTGAAGTCAAGGGAAGAACAAGGGCCGGGCACTGATTGTGGTACGAGGTTGATAAGATATCAGGTTTAACAACTCTAGTTGTAAACAACTTGGTTCAAATGTTAGCAGGAAGTTAAAGGCAAGGATGAGAATGGTAAAATCATGCTCTTGTACAACGTAACTCTGTGACTGAACACTTTAACAAGAGAGAGATGAAGCTTTTATACAAACTTGTGGTTTGATTGAAACGTGTTTGGTCTAATTCCCTATCCCAGAAGGAGGGAAAAACAGGACGAACAAGAAGTGAAGAACTATTCTTTGTAATAATAACGTCTTAGTGTGTATAATTGTAGTAAACACCACCAGCATTTGTACCAGCATCTGCAGTTATTTTCTTAAACACTGCATGGTGTTCACAGTGGCACAGTGGTACAGTGACACAGTGGCACAGTGGTACAGTGACACAGTGGCACAGTGGTACAGTGACACAGTGGCACAGTGGTACAGTGGCACAGTGGTACAGTGGTACAGTGGCACAGTGACACAGTGGTACAGTGACACAGTGGTACAGTGGTACAGTAGTACAGTGGTACAGTGGCACAGTGGTACAGTAGTACAGTGGTACAGTGGCACAGTGACACAGTGGCACAGTGGAACAGTGGTACAGTGACACAGTGGTACAGTGACACAGTGGTACAGTAGTACAGTGGTACAGTGGTACAGTGACACAGTGGTGCAGTGGTACAGTGGTACAGTGACACAGTGACACAGTGGTGCAGTGACACAGTGGTGCAGTGACACAGTGGTACAGTGGTACAGTGACACAGTGGCACAGTGGTACAGTGGTACAGTGGCACAGTGACACAGTGGTACAGTGGTACAGTGGCACAGTGGTGCAGTGACACAGTGGCACAGTGACACAGTGGTACAGTGGTACAGTGGTACAGTGACACAGTGGTACAGTGACACAGTGGTGCAGTGGTACAGTGACACAGTGACACAGTGGTACAGTGGTACAGTGACACAGTGGCACAGTGACACAGTGGTACAGTGGTACAGTGGCACAGTGACACAGTGGTACAGTAGTACAGTGGTACAGTGGCACAGTGGTACAGTGGTACAGTGACACAGTGGCACAGTGACACAGTGACACAGTGGTACAGTGGTACAGTGGTACAGTGACACAGTGACACAGTGGTACAGTGGTACAGTGGCACAGTGGTACAGTGACACAGTGACACAGTGGTACAGTGGTGCAGTGGTACAAGGTTCTCCTTGTAACCGCCTGGGTTCATCCGGGTTCTCCGGTTTCCTCCCGCATGCCAAAGGTGTGTGGTGTTGTAGATTAATTGCCCCCCCTGTACATTGCCTCTCATCTGTATGAAGTGGATGAGAATGTGGGATTAGGTGGAACCAGTGAGAACACGTGGTCAAGGGTCAGTATGGACTCAGTGGGCTGAAGGGCCTGTTTCCATGATGTATCTCTGAACAAGACTAAGCTACTTTCTTCTAAGGACAGAATCAAATATTTGTTTCACGCAAACAGAAAACACTCACAAATCAAGCATTGTCTGTTAAAATAAGCAGGTAATCGTGGAGGAAAATGTTAGTATCTGCAGCCTAAATAAACAACAGAAAAGTCAGCATTCCCCGTTCCCACAAAACAACCATTGGCCAGCACTGGCCTTCTGTGCTGGACTTCCAACAAGCTGGTCTCAGAGTACATCCAAACATCATGTTCAAAATATTGACATGAACAGGGAGGCAGAGAGGGAATGAGAGAAATCTAAACAGAATTCCGACACACATTGCTGGAGTAACTCAGCGGGTCAGGCAGCATCTCTGGAGAGAAGGAATGGGTGACATTTCGGGTCAAGACCCTTCTTCAGACTGAGATCTAAACGAAACATGCTGGAAACACACAGAGGATCTTGTAGGAACCTTAACAAGAGAAGATCCTGCAAGATAAAGACTCATTGTCAGAAGTCAGAGAGAAGGAAGAACAATTTGTTTTAAGTTACAGGCAAAGTTTGCAAGAGATGACTTGGACATCTCCAAGTCTGGGTTATAGAGGTACTTGGGTTGATGGGTTAATGAGGGAGGTTAGAGGATTTAGGTTTATTATTGTCATGTGTACCAAGGTTCAGTGAAAAGCTTTAATTTGCATGCTATCTAATCAGATCAGATAATACTGCACACAAATGCAATCAAGTCAAATCAGGTACAATAGGTCGAGCAAAGGGGAAGATACAGAGTGCAGAATATAGGTCTCAGCATCGTAGCGCATCAGTTCCACAGACAAAGTCCAATGTCTGCAATGGGGTAGAGGCAAATCGGACAGTACCCTAGTTTAGACAATAGACAATAGGTGGAGGAGTAGGCCATTCGCCCCTTCGAGCCAGCACCACCATGTGATCATGACTGATCATTCACAATCAGTACCCCGTTCCTGCCTTCTCCCCATACCCCCTGACTCCGCTATCTTTAAGAGCTCTATCTAGCTCTCTCTTGAAAGTGGAAGGGCCGTTCAGAAGCCTGATGACAGAGGGGAAGAAGCTGTTCCTGAGTCTGGTGGTGCGCGCTTTCAAAGTTCTCAGCATTGTACATGAAAATAAACTGATCTGGATCTACACATTAAACTAACTTGGATTCGATTGGAAAAGAATGTAACTGAATGGTATCAACCACAAACCTTCTGATTGTTTGAGGGTGTGGCTTACAGAATTTCACCTGAAAGAATTTCTCAAGAAAGGAAGGCAATCAATAACACACCTTAACCTATAGTTTAATCAGGGCAACCTTTGTGCTCTGGCCCAGGTAAGTCATTAATCAGGGCAACCTTTGTGCTCTGGCCCAGGTAAGTCATTAATCATGTCAGGGAGAACAAAATATTTGTTTGGCAGGAGATTTTATTATTTAAACACAGTTCAATATTTTGAACAGCCTAACTGTTTCACCTTTCAACTATAAACTTAATTCTCAGCATTCTTCTGTAGGGTGTATAACCTTTTACATTAATTGCCCTGGTGTTGAGTAAAGTGGAATTTTTGGTCTAATTAACTGAAACAGCGAAAAAATACTCTCTTAAGCTTAGGTGGAAACTTGTTTTATTTCGCAATGGTAAAACTTTGTGTCTGCAATAAATATCAGCCACGTAGAATTTATACTTGCATTCATTTTGCTTAACAAATATAGTTTATGGTTTTCAAAATGTTGAATTGAATTGAACTGAGTGGAATGATCGAACATGGAAACAGGCCTCGAGTTCTGTGTTATTCCACTTTCTCATCCACTCCCTATACATTAGGGGCAATTTACAAAGGGCCAATTAACCAACAAACCCCTTCTTTGGGATGTGGGAGGAAACCGGAGCGCCCGGAGGAAACCCACGCGGTCACGGGGAGAACGTGCAAACTCCACACACACACACAGCGCCGAAGGTCAGGATCGAACCCGGGTCTCTGGCGCTGTGAGGCAGCAGCTTAACCCTGGGCTACCGTGTTCACATGGGTTATGGAACAATCCGATTTATTTGTGGAATATACTGGTCAGAGGAATTGGTGAAGTGAGCAAAAAACAGGGGTTGTAATTGTGCAATAGAAAATTTTATCAATGAAATAATTATATGAAGTCTGAATCAGTCTATAATTATCCTTAGGTCTGATTTCAATTCAGTTATACTTTATGTAGATAGAAAGATAGATGGGCAGTCAGATAGATGTCATTAAGTCAGAGAAAGATGAAGAGATATAAGGTTAAGGCAGATGCAAAACCTCAACAGGTCAGGCAGCAGGTGACGTTTCACAGAGTGCTGGAGTAACTCAGCGGGTCAGGCAGCATCTCTGGAGAACATGGATAGGTGACGTTTCTCGTCACCTGAAGAACCCTGGAGAGAGTTGCAGACCTGCCGATCATGGAAGGCCCCAGACAGCGATGGGATCCCCCCTGACCTGATCAAGCACTGCAAGACTACCTTACTGCTTCCTCTGCATGAAGCCCTCTGCCAGTGCTGGCAAGAAGGAGCTTTACCACAGGACATGAGGGATGCCACGATCATTACCCTCGACAAGAACAAGGGCGAGAGAAGTGACTGCAACAACTACAGAGGCATCTCCCTCCTCAACACCGTCGACAAGGTCTTTGCTCGGGTCATCTTGATCCACCTGCAGAAGCTGGCAGAACGTGTCTACCCAGAGTCACAGTGCGGTTTCCCAGCTGGAAGGTCAACAGTAGACATGGTCTTCTCCCTTCGCCAGCTCCAGGAGAAGTGCAGAGAACAGCGGATGCCCCTGTATATTGCTTTCATTGACCTCACCAAGGCGTTCGACTTCGTCAGCAGAGATGGCCTATTCAAGGCTCTTCCAAAGATTGGCTGCCCACCAAAACTGCAGAGCATGATAGAATCCTTCCACATCAACACGAAGGGGACAGTGCAGTTCCATGGCAGTTTCTCGGAGCCCTTCGACATCCACAGTGGCGTCAAACAAGGCTGTGTCCTCGCTCCCACACTCTTTGGGATTTTCTTCACTCTGCTCCTGAAACATGCCTTCAGCACCGCAACAGAGGGGATCTACCTGCGTACTAGATCAGACGGCAAGCTCTTCAACCTCACCCGCCTCCGAGCCAAGGCAAACGTACGTGAAGCTCTCATCAGAGACATGTTGTTCGCCGATGACGCAGCAGTTGTGTCCCACACCCTGCAGGAACTACCGTCACTGATGGACCGCTTCTATCGGGCTTGCAAGGACTTGGGGCTGTCCATCAGCCTGAAGAAGATGAACATCCTGGGGCACCGCCTGTCATCACCATCGACGACTACGAACTCGATGCAGTCCATCAGTTCATGTACCTCAGCTCCACCATCACCGATAACCGCTCCTTGGACACAGAGATTGACAAGAGGATCGGGAAGGCAGCTACAACTCTCGCTCGCCTCACAACTCGAGTGTGGACCAACCCAAAGCCGACAGTGAAGACAAAGATAGCAGTCTATAGTGCCTGTGTCAACAGCACGCTGCTGTACGGCAGTGAGACATGGACTACATATGCCAGACTGGAGAGAAGACTCAACACCTTCCACCTTAGAAGCATCCGCCGTATCCTGGGTATATCCTGGCAAGCCACAGTGTCCAACGCCGAGATTCTGTCTCGCGCTGGCCTTCCCAATATGTACACTCTACTCAGGCAGCACAGGCTGTGGTGGCTGGGCCATGTCCACCGCATGGAGGATGGCCGTATTCCACAAGACATCCTCTACGGAGAGCTGACATCTGGGAGGAGAACCAGAACAAGGGGCCACAGTTTAAGAATAAGGGGGAGGCCATTTAGAACGGAGATGAGGAAAAACTTTTTCAGTCAGAGAGTTGTGAATCTGTGGAATTCTCTGCCTCAGAAGACAGTGGAGGCCAATTCTCTGAATGCATTCAAGAGAGAGCTAGATAGAGCTCTTAAGGATAGCGGAGTCAGGGGTATGGGGAGAAGGCAGGAACGGGCTACTGATTGAGAATGATCAGCCATGATCACATTGAATGGTGGTGCTGGCTCGAAGGGCCGAATGGCCTCCTCCTGCACCTATTGTTTATTGTCTATTGTCTAACCATCGGCCGCCCCCAGCTACGTTACAAGGATGTCTGCAACAGAGATTTGAAGTCGCTCAACATCGATGTGGAGTCCTGGGAGAGCCTTGCAGCCGACCGCACAAGGTGGAGAGGTATCCTGAACCAACATCTCAAAACGGGGGAAGAGAAACTGATGAACACAGCGGCAGACAAGCGGGCACACAGAAAGGAGCGCAGCAACTTCAACAGACCAGAGACCACACACAAATGTGACCTTTGCCACAGAGACTGTCACTCCCACATTGGTCTCGTCAGCCACAAGCGAAGCTGCTCTAGCCGAGGTGTGGAGCAAGCAGCCAACTAGGATGCATCGCCCTTGGTCAGCCACGACCGAGGGGGCCTCAGAAGGAGATAGTGTGAACGGCTCAGAGGGTGTGGCATTTTAAAGGAGATTATTTAGAGCCGCACACAGATGGAGAAGTGGCAGAACAGGACGTGAGGATAGGGAATGTAACCATGCAGGTGTTTGGAAATGCCAAGGGGGATGGGTTTGGAGATAGTGACTACTACTCTGTAAAGTTGATGGTGCTTCCGGAAAGGATAAGAATACTTTTCTTCCCTTCTCTCCCGAGATGCTGCCTGACCTGCTGAGTTACTCCAGCATTTTGTGAATAAATACATCGGAAATTAAGACGGTGAATTGGTGCACCAGACCAGACCAGACCATGCACCGTAAGTAGTGGACCCCAGGAGAGGGTTGCAGAACAGAGGGATGTGGGCGCAGCGGTAGTGTTGCTGCCTTTCAGCGCCGGAGACTCAGGTTCGATCCTGACCAGAGGTGATGTCTGTATGGAGCTTGTACGTTCTCCCCATGACCGCGTGGGGTTTCTCCGGGTGCTCTGGTTTCCTCCCACATTCCTAAGACGTGCGGGTTTGTAGGTGAATTGGCTTCTGTAAATCGTCCCTGGTGTGCGGGATAGAACGTGATCGTTGGTTGGTGTGGACATGTTGGGCCGAAGGGCCTGTTTTCCACCAAAGATAGACACAAAATGCTGGAGTAACTCAGCGGGACAGGCAGCATCTCTGCGGAGAAGGAAATGGGTGATGTTTCGGGTTGAGACCCTTCTTCAGACTGAGGAAGGGTCTCGACCCGAAACGTCACCCATTCCTTCCCTCCAGAGATGCTGCCTGACCCGCTGAGTTACTCCAGCATTTTGTGTCTATCTTCGGATTAAACCGAAGATAGGTTCTTCTTGCCCACTCTCCCAGTAGCTCGGGCCCTCCAGTCCTGACAACATCCTCGCAAATCTCAGGAGCAAAATTCTCAACAATAATTGCATTTGCAGATTTTGCTGAACACGAGTAAAATAAATCTAGAATCACCCATCCCTTGAGCTAAATTAAAAATTAGGCTAGAAAAACAAAACTTTGAAGATAGAAGACACGAGGGACAGCTTTCACTGCTCCAGTGGTGTTGATGTTACAGCAGGAAAGTGAGAATGAAACGGGCAGCGAGGACAGTGGGGAAACATGAGGAAACGGGTTGTGTGAGAGTGTGTGTGTGTGTGTGTGAGTGTGAGTGTGTGAGTGTGTGGTGAGGAGGGAGCGCTGGGCTGGGCTGGTCTGTCCCGGGAGAGGCTGGGCTGTCCTGTCCCGGGCTGGGCTGTCCCGGGAGGGGAGGGGAGGGAGGGAGCGCTGGGCTGTCCTGTCCTGGGCTGGTCTGTCCCGGGAGGGGCTGGGTTGTCCTGTCCCGGGCTGGGCTGTCCCGGGAGGGGAGGGAGGGAGCGCTGGGCTGTCCTGGGCTGGTCTGTCCCGGGAGGGGAGGGAGGGAGCGCTGGGCTGTCCTGGGCTGGTCTGTCCTGTCCTGGGCTGGTCTGTCCCGGGAGGGGAGGGAGGGAGCGCTGGGCTGTCCTGTCCTGGGCTGGTCTGTCCTGTCCCGGGAGGGGAGGGAGGGAGCGCTGGGCTGTCCCGGGAGGGGAGGGAGGGAGCGCTGGGCTGTCCTGTCCTGGGCTGGTCTGTCCTGTCCCGGGAGGGGAGGGAGGGAGCGCTGGGCTGTCCTGTCCTGGGCTGGTCTGTCCCGGGAGGGGAGGGAGGGAGCGCTGGGCTGGTCTGTCCTGTCCCGGGAGGGGAGGGAGGGAGCGCTGGGCTGTCCTGGGCTGGTCTGTCCCGGGAGGGGAGCGCTGGGCTGTCCCGGGAGGGGAGGGAGGGAGCGCTGGGCTGTCCTGTCCTGGGCTGGTCTGTCCCGGGAGGGGCCGGGCTTCGCCACCAGACGTGACGGAATGTGTGGGGCGAGTGAGTCCGGTCCGCCAGCGGCTTCACCCGTTTCCGGGACGCCGGCGGTGACGAGCAGCCCAGTGGGTGAGTGAGGGGGCACCCCGGGGTGGGGGTGGGGGTGGGGGAGTCCGAGCCCGGCCCGACGGGAGAGAGGGGGGAGGGAGAGGGGGGTGGGAATGAGAAAGAGAGAGAGAGGGAGGGAGGGGGTGGGAATGGGAGAGGAAGAGGGAGGGAGGGAGTGTTGCTGTTGCTGTGTCCCCAGTAGCTGCCGTGTCTTTGCCACTGTCCACTGTCCACTGTCCACTGTCCACTGTCCACTGTCCGGGCCGGGGAAACTATTCATTAATGTGGCCAACGTTTGTTTCTGAATCCGGTGCTGAAGAAACCTCAGTCTGCGGTGTGTAGTTCGTTTCAGTAGTTACTTTGATTTGCTACAGTAGTTACTGTAGTTTGTGAGAGTAATTACATTGATCTGTTACACTAGTTTGTTACAGTAGTTTGTTACAGTAGTTTGCTACAGTAGTGTGTGAAAGTAGTTACACCAGTTTGTTACTGTAGTTTGTTAGTTACAGTGGTTTGTTACAGTAGTTTGTTACAGTAGTGTGTGAAAGTTGTTACAGTAGTTTGTTACACTAGTTTGTTACAGTAGTTTACTACAGTAGTGTGTGAAAGTAGTTACACTAGTTTGTGAAAGTAGTTTGTGAAAGTAGTTACACTAGTTTGTTACAGTAGTTTGTTAGTTACAGTGGTTTGTTCCAATAGTTACAGTGGTTTGTTACAATGGTTTGTGATATTGATTTGTTACTGTGAGTGATTACAGTCGTTGTGAGAGGGGTTACATTGATGTGTGACATTAGGTGGTTGGTTACAGTTGTTATAATGGTTTGTTACAGTCGTTGTGTAGTGACATTGATTTGCTACAGTAGTTTGTTACTGTTAGTTACAGGATTCCTCATTGCCTGTAATTATGGCCTCAATGTTTAAAAAAATAAATCAGATCATAATAAGCCCTTTTTATAATTAAAACACACACGCTGGGACAGGTGTGGACGTGAAGAATCGGGTATGACAAAATGATTTAATTTCACGTTGCTTTGTGCATGGAATGTGTAAGCATGTAATTAATGGGCAGCACACAGTCGCAGCGGGTGGAGCTGCTGCCTCCAGAGCCAGAGACCTGCGTTCCATCCTGACCTCAGTTGCTGTCTGGGTGGAGTTTGCATGTTCTCCATGTGACCGCGTGGGATTCCTCTGGGCGCTCTAGTTTCCTCGCACGTCGCAAAGACGTGCAGGTTAACAGGCCTCTGCAAACTGCCCCAGTGCGTAGGGAGTGGATGAGAAAGTGGGATAACATGGAACTGGTGTGCTATCTAGTTCTGATCAATGGTCGGCCTGGACTCGATGGGCCAATGGCGTTTCCATGCTGTATCTGCCTTTCAACGCACATAGACTCTCAACTATCTCTCTAGTGAATACCCATTCCCTCTCTCCTAGATGCTGCCTGACCTGCTGAGTTACTCCAGCATTTGATGATACCTTCGATTTGTACCAGCATCTGCAGTTATTTTCCTACACCTCATTTGTACCTATCCCTCTAATTAGTAACAATTCAGCACCTACAATCTTCCTATTTTTCCCTTGCTCCTGTATCCACTTCCTGTTGACATCTGCATGTGAATATTAACTAACATCTTGCATTAATGTTACCAGTGGGAATGTAGGAGCAGCTAGAATGAAAATAGGAATTCAGACTATCAAATATGGGACAAAACACCAGCACCCTGTAACTGTCCAAGGATGGCACAGTGACTCAGTGGGTAAAGTTGCCGTCTCTGGGATCGCTCCTGTCCACAGTTGCTGCCAGTGTGGAGTGTGCAGGCAGATATGGGTTGGTTTAGCATCATGTTCAGCACAGACATTGCGGGCTGAAGGGCCAGTTCGATGTTCTGTGTTCTAAGTATCAGTCAAGATTAGCAATCTGTGTTGTTTGGAGTTCTGAAGGGGTGTATCAGAGAAGGGTTCACCATGGGGTACATCAGTCTCGTGTGTCTCCTTGACCATTGTGTAAATATACAAGTTTTCAGTCATTAATTGGTATTGAAGGGGGGCCCTGTAAATTATCGACCAAGAAGACTGTACTTTTGCGATTATTTGGAGGCTGTACGATTTTTGAAAGTGTTCTGTAAATGCTAATCCACGAGTGAATATTCAGTGGCTCATTTGTGATTTTGCAGACCCCACTTCTTGTTTATTGAAGACGGCACACCCTCAGAACGATCACAGACATCGGCACTCTGCGTCTAATGAGTGTGCAGTTGGCCCAGGTTAAGCAGCTACGAAAGTTGTCAATATGGTTTGTTGGCATGGTGTATCATTCCCATCGCTGCTCCTGATTTTGCTGACAAACCACGTGTGTCTGGCACAACATTCACAGTGCAATTATACAAGCAGCCTGGACAATACAATCAACGTAACGAATGGTCTTTCGAAAGGGCTGAAGAGCTTGAGCCCATTCTACACGGATACAGTGGAGAAGTGTCTCAACAGGTGCTGCAGTGATTTACCGATAACAGGTGAGCACTGATTTCAAGATATGTTAATAACACCATAACATTTCTTGATTAATACAGGTGTCTATGTACATGTGTATAGGTTATGGGGAGAGGGCAGGAGAATGGAGTTAGGAGGGAGAGATAGGTCATCCATGATTGAATGGCGGTGTAGACCTGATGGGCCGAATGGCCTAATCCTACTCCTATTCCTTATGACCATATGAACATACCATATGTTCCTATGTGACTTGCAAACTTTAACAAGTCACATGGAAAAGTCAGGAAAATTGCCCAAAATAACTTTCTGATGAGTTAAACGTATAACTAAGATTAAAAGAAAAGTGTTGTGCAATCGTAGGTGGTGATTACACATTCTGATGATCAAGCTTTGTATTCACCTGGTACACAGCATTTCACAACGACACATAAAGAAAGCCCAAAGCCATAAAACTTGCAGTTTGGAATCTGCAGAAATAGCTGAACAATAAATAAATCTGTGTAAAATAATTTGGCCCGCACATCTCCTTTAAACTTTGCCCTTCTCATCTTAAAGCCAGGCTTGCAGCGTAGCGTAGGTTTACTAGGTTAATTCCCGGAATGGCGGGACTGTCATATGTTGAAAGATTGGAACGACTAGGCTTGTATACACTGGAATTTAGAAGGATGAGAGGGGATCTTATCGAAACGTATAAGACTATTAAGGGGTTGGACACGTTAGAGGCAGGAAACATGTTCCCAATGTTGGGGGAGTCCAGAACCAGGAGCCACAGTTTAAGAATAAGGGGTACGCCATTTAGAACTGAGATGAGGAAAAACTTTTTCAGTCAGAGAGTTGTGAATCTGTGGAATTCTCTGCCTCAGAAGGCAGTGGAGGCCAATTCTCTGAATGCATTCAAGAGAGAGCTAGATAGAGCCCTTAAGGATAGCGGAGTCAGGGGGTATGGGGAGAAGGCAGGAACGGGGTACTGATTGAGAATGATCAGCCATGATCACATTGAATGGTGGTGCTGGCTCGAAGGGCCGAATGGCCTACTCCTGCACCTATTGTCTATTGTCGATTGCCCTCTAGTATTTGATATTTCCATCTTGGGGGAAAAAGATTCTGCTGTCTACCCAATCTATGCCTCCCATAATTTTACAAACTTTTATCAGATCTCCCCACAACCTCAAAAGCATCAGAGAAAATGATTTGTCCAACCTTTCATTCTATCTAAAACATCCTGGGCCAGGCAGCATTCTGGTAAACCTCCTCTGCACCTTTTCCAAAACCTCCACATCCTTCTTGTAATGGGGTGACCAGAACAGCACGCAATACTCCAAATGCAGCCTGACCAAGGTCCTGTACAGCTGCATATGCTCCAGTAAATCAGATTGTCACCATGATAAAGTCTCACAGTTACAGTCAGTAAGGTGTCAAAATCCCAACCAAGAAAACTGGTCATGATGTTCTCAGACTCCATGGGATTTTTCATATCAATAAGCCCCTCAGCTGCAGAAACTTAATTATACGACGTGGCACAGTGGTGCAGCAGGTAGAGCCGCTGCCTCACAGCGTCAGAGACCCGACTTCAATCCTGACCCCAAGTGCTGTCTGTGCGGAGTTTGCACGTTGTCCCTGTGACTTGCCTGGGTTTCTTCCGGGCGCACATCCCACATCCTCCCACATCCCAAAGACGTGCGGGTTGGTAGGTTAATTGGCCCTCTGTAAATTGCCCCTAGAGTGTAGGAAGTGGTTGGGAAAGTAGGATGGGATAACGTAGAACTAGTGTGAACGGGTGATTGGTGGTCGGCATGGCCTTGGTGGGCCGAGCGGCCTGTTGCCATGTTGTATCTCTAACCTAAGCTAAATGTGATTGTAATCAGACATTAGAAAATAACTCCCACAGACTGCAAGCACATGATCCACATCCCTCCATTCCACGCAGAGCCATGCACCTGTCCAGAATCATTGTAAACGTCACTATCATACCTGCCTCCACCACCAACCCCTGGATGACTTGATATTCCAGCACAGGCTTAATTTACTCTTGTATTAATAAGCTGCTGTAGGCTTCTCAAATCATATCGAGGCTGATGTATTAAAACTTTTTTTTTTTTTTTAATTATTGTTTAGGTGGACAACTCTGCAATTTTATGACATTTGCTCCAAAGGAGAACTCTTCCCCAAACTGCTACCTTTTTCATTGTCCGAACAAAGATGCCTGTCCCACAAAGTATCTGAAAGGATACACCAGCTATGTCGTCGAAAAAGGTAACGGACATTTGTTATTTAAATATCAACTGATATAAAGTGTTGAAACAAATGCTTGTTTTTATTTCAGCATACCTGCAACAGAAACTATTGGTAACTAGACCAAGTTGACCCGTTGGGCCCAAACCTCTCCTGCATTGGTGCAGCACCCTCTCCTCTCCCCCCCCCCCCCCCCCCCCCACCACTCTATCCCCCCTCAACCACCCTTATCCTCCCTCCTCCCCCTCCCCCCATCCACCCCCCTCCCTCCCTAGGTTTAAACTTTAAAATGTAAATAACTTTAAAAATATAACACCGATTTCAATGAAACTTCTTCCATTAGCACCAAAGGGACGACGGTGAATAAGGTGGGCCTAAAATTGTCGCGCTATCGTGTACCGTTTTGGCTGTAGTTCAGGAACAAACAAACAAACAAACGAGAGTTTTAGTAAATAGATAGATAGATGCTTATCATCATCATCATATCATATCATATCATATATCTACAGCCGGAAACAGGCCTTTTCGGCCCTCCAAGTCCGTGCCGCCCAGTGATCCCCGTACATTAACACTATCCTACACCCACTAGGGACAATTTTTACATTTACCCAGCCAATTAACCTACATACCTGTACGTCTTTGGAGTGTGGGAGGAAACCGAAGATCTCGGAGAAAACCCACGCAGGTCACGGGGAGAACGTACAAACTCCTTACAGTGCAGCACCCGTAGTCAGGATCGAACCTGTGTCTCCGGCGCTGCATTCGCTGTAAAGCAGCAACTCTACCGCTGCGCTACCGTGCCGGTCAAACTTGCATCTGTAAATTATTGATTTACAGCTCTGCAATGCTGGGAACTATATTCTGTATCTTCCCCTTTGCTCTACCTCTTGTTCTGCAGTTTGACTAGATTGTGTTTACGTATAGTATTAACTGATCTGATTGGAGAGCATGCAAAGCACAAAGCTTTTCACTATACCTCGGTACACGTGACAATAATAAACTTAATCCTCAAACCAACCAATGCGGTCACAAAACCTGTAAATGTTTAGTAACCATGTTTGCAGTTAGACCCCCCCCACCCACACACAGTTTTTTGGGCAGGGAACTGTGACGCAAACAAAATACTGGGGTTGTAGAAAATCTGAAATAAAAATCGGAATTGTTGGAAATTCACACAGCATCTGCGAGACAGAATTAATGAATGTTACACGTTGACAACCTTTCATCAAAACTGCGAACATGTTATTGTGGAGGGGTGGGACGGAGGGAGAAGAGAAAATAGTAGATGGAATGGAAAATAGAAAACTGAATGAGAATTCTGATGCTGGCGCAGAGGCATTGGACAAATAAGGAAGCAATGCGCGGCAAGTGGTACAGCGGGTAGAGCTGCTGCCCCACAGCGTCAGAGACCCAGGTTCTACCCTGACCTCAGGTGCTGTCTGTGTGGAGTTTGCACGTTCTCCCTGTGACCGTGTGGGTTTCCTCCGGGTGCTCCGGTTTCCTCCCGCATCCTAAATACGTGCAAGTTTGTAGGTTAATTGGCCCCTCTATAGAAACATAGAAAATAGGTGCAGGAGTAGGCCATTCAGCCCTTCGAGCCTGCACCGCCATTCAATATGATCATGGCTGATCATCCAACTCAGTATCCCGTACCTGCCTTCTCTCCATACCCCCTGATCCCTTTAGCCACAAGGGCCACATCTAACTCCCTCTTAAATATAGCCAATGAACTGGCCTCAACTACCTTCTGTGGCAGAGAATTCCACAGATTCACCACTCTCTGTTTGAAAAAAACCGTTCTCATCTCGTAAATTGCCCTGAGTGTGTAGGGAGTGGATGAGAAAGTGGGATAACACAGAACTAGTGTGAACTGATACCTATAGATTGCCCAGTGTAATGACCTAGTGGGCCATGTACTTCTGATTTCAGATCTTTGATTGTACTATCATTAATACTCTTTCCGTTGACTGGATAGTGCGCAACACAAAAAGCTGTTCACTACCTCGTTCCACATGACAATAAACTAAACTAAAATGAATCACAATGTTATGTGAACCAAAGGTACTAGAGGAGCAAGATAGACCACTTGACCCTAAAATCCGTAGTATGTCGGCGCCATTTTAGTAGGCAGAAACTTGCAGAAACATTTAAAAAGAAAAATAACAAAAATCTGTGAATTGATAGATGAGATATATTCTGCATTTTAACGGTATCATCCCACGTACTGTTCCCCCAAAACACTGATTACACTGCGAGAGGCATAGCGACCTGCGGGTTTTGCCTACTAAAATGGCGGACATTACGCTCCTTTGCGTACTACACATCAGTATAGGCTAGTTCAACGAAGTGGTTCATCTTGTTCCTCTAGTATCTTTGATGTGAACCAATGTAGAACAAACTAATTTTTTTTCTATCCAAGGAATTAATGAATTCATGTTTTATCAGAAAAACACAAACATTTCTTTTTTGCATGCAGATCAAGAGTTGGAAAAGTCTGCGATGACATCACATTCCCAGAATGGGGAAGGATCTTCAGATGGTGGGACTGCAGCTGACCTCAGAGGTTCAGGGTCTGACCTTTCTCCCGGTCACGAGAGTGCGGTCCAGTCAACGACAACCACCCATCGCCCACTGCCCACTGTTCAATCTGGAGCCCAGCAACCAATGATGGACCCCACCCTCCCACCACCCAACGTGTTGCCAACAAGGTCTTCTACTGCTGCCCCTGTGACAACCACACACTTACTAGTGACCACCACTTCTCCAGTGACAACCAGCAAGTCACCAGCAGCCACCGTCCAGAACAGTCTCTCGTTGACATCTGCCAAGACCGTGCCAACCACTGGACTCCCAGTCGTGCCATCGACATCAACGAGAACTGCTGCCCTTCCCACCACTCAATCACTGAAGACCACCACTACTGAACCAACAACGACGTCTACTCTTCCAACCACCATCCAAACCACCACTACCAAACCTACGATGACCTCTACTCTGGCAACCACCATCCATCCCACCACTACTGAACCAACAACGACGTCTACTCTTCCAACCACCATCCAAACCACCACTATTAAACCTACGATGACCTCTACTCTGGCAACCACCATCCATCCCACCACTACTGAACCTACGATGACCTCTACTCTTCCAACCACCCTACAAGCCACCACTACCGAACCTACGGTGACCTCTACTCCTGCAACCACCATCCATCCCAATACTACTGAACCTACGATGACCTCTACTCTTCCAACCACCCTACAAGCCACCACTACTGAACCTTCGATGACCTCTACTCTTGCAACCACCACCATTCCACCTCCAATGCCCACTACCTTTCCAACCACCCTACAAGCCAGCACGACTGAGTCTAAAATGTCCACCACCCTTCCGACCACGTCACAGACCACCACCACTCAAAGTACAATAACCACTACTCTGCCAAGCACCCTACACTCCACCAGGCCACCAGCCGTGATCACCACTCATCCCACATCAACCACCACTCTCCCAAACACCACTGCCTCAACCAGCAGGCAACCCACCACCTCATGGACAATGTCTCCTCTCCCAGCAACACGAGCGGTGACCACCACCGTCCGACCAACAACCTCAACAACCACCACCATCTCAACCGTCTCGACAAGAAAGTCCACACCACGTGGAAATCTGCAACCGGCTGCAACCAGGGTTCCCGATGTGAAAATTCCATTCCTCACCAATATACCTGCGGTTTCAAACAATGCAGGTGTTAATAAAAAGGATGGCGGGGAACAGGATCAAAGACAGAGTTTGGGAGGTCAGGAGGAATCAGCAGGAAAGTTTGGAAATTCACAAATGGAAGTTAAAAGCGGACTGATTGCAGCGCTGGGATTTGGAATGTTATTTCTAACAATAGTGGTTGTTATTTTAAGTAAACAGATAATACACTCCTATAAAAGAAGGGACTACATCAAAATGGATTACTTAATGAATGGAATATATGTGGATGCATGAACTAAAATATTCCAACAAAGATGCATCTGCCCCAGTATGAACAATCTTGGACTTGAGGAACTCCCAAAATAACAAACGTATCTGCTGTTGGAAAAACTGATATAGTTAATTTTATCTTCATTGAATGTGAACAACAATGTACACGTAATTTGAAGGGGGCATCAGTAGTTTTTTTAAATCACAATCCCCATAGGAAATCACTTTTATTGAGTAGGAAAAAAACTGCAGATGCTGGTTTAAATCGAAGGTAGACACAAAATGTTGGGGTAACTCAGCGGGTCAGGCAGCATCTCAGGAGAGAAGGAATGGGTGACGTTTCAGGTCGAGACCCTTCTTCAAACTGATGTCAGGGGAGGGGGCGGGACTGGCCCTGAAACGTCACCATCTCCCGAGATGCTGCCGGTCCCGCTGAGTTACCCCAGCATTTTGTGTCTACCTTCACTTTTACTGATATGTGTGTTGGAATTGTCAATGGTTTTAAGACTAGAATCTGAATGAATGGAAAGTTGTAACTCATTTGTTGGGGATGCGCAGTACTTTTGGTGGGAAGTCCGGATGCTGGTTCATCAGGTGTGGAATTGATCTTTGTATTTACGTCAGGAATTTGGAGTGGTTGAGTGGAGACACAGTATAACATTGCAGTGAGAATGACAGAGAGAGGTGCTGAGGTGATGACAGACATGTTTGTCACTGGTTTGGTGGTTGGCTTGTTGGGTAATATCATGGCTTGTAGGAGCTCAGGGAGACGGAGATGTATTTTTTTTTCTGTCAGGAGCCAACTTTGAAGAGGCTGTTCCACATTTTCTTTCTGATATAAGAAAATAACTGCAGATGCTGGTACAAATCGATTTATTCACAAAATGCTGGAGTAACTCAGCAGGTCAGGCAGCATCTCGGGAGAGAAGGAATGGGTGACGTTTCGGGTCGAGACCCTTCTTCAGACTGAACTATTCTTTCTGATAGTTGGCTTTGGCGAGGTTGCCGGACCTGTTTTGTTCTGGCCTTCTCTATCTTTCAGTCTGAAGAAGGGTTCCAACCCAAAATGTCACCTATTCCTTTTCTCCGGAGATGCTGCCTGATCCGCTGAGTTACCACAATATTTAGTGTCTATCTCTGCAGAGATGTCCCTGTTGTGAATAGCAGGGAGATGGATGTCTTCATGGTTGGCATATTTCCTTTCAAGGAAGCATATATTTGTAGTGGCATAAAATCAAAAAGTAAAATTACAGAGAAGATTTACGAGGATGTTGCCACGACTCGAGGGCCTGAGCTATAGGGAAAGGTTGAGCAGTCTAGGACTCTATTCCTTGGAGTGCAGGAGGATTAGGGGTGATCACATCTGGTCGCCAATTGCAGAGAAGATGCAAGAAGATTCCATTGATATTTTGAGGAATGTGAGGTGAGATACCTGTAATCAGGAGAGGAAAAACAGGTTTCGGCTCTTTCACCCAGAAAAGAGAATGCTGACAGATAATCCAACACACATTTCAGTTGTGTAAGGAAAAAAACCCAGCAGATGCTGGTTCAAATCGAAGGTAGACACAAAACGCTGGAGTAACTCAGCGGGTCAGGCAGCATCTTCAGACTGATGTCAGGGGAGGGGGTGGGACACAAAGTCCCGCCCCCTCCCCTGACCTCAGTCTGAAGAAGGGTTTCGACCCGAAACGTCACCCATTCCTTCTCTCCAGAGATGCTGCCTGTCCCACTGAGTTACTCCAGCATTTTGTGTCTACCTTGCATTTCAGTTGTGCTCTACACAGTAAGGAATGGAATTTATATTTGTATTCTATGATTTAAACAGTTTATAATGATGGTGCTTTTGTGTAGTGCACGGCAAGTTACTTTTCACTCCAGTCATTGCCTAGCTGAAATGTATCCAGCCATCAGAGATCAAAGCAAACTCAGCACTAAATGTAGGAAAGAGGTTATTAGTCACGGGCAGCTACTTATTTATAAATGGTCACATTTAATGAGTTATGTAAAAGTATTTTCTTCAAATAGTTCTGTTCTTTCATTAAAGTAAAAGTAGAAAATATCAAATTAAAATGATTTTCAAAAGAATAACCTGAGTCGTTGTACAGTACAAAATGGCAATTGTCCACTTGATCCTCCAAGGCTGGCTTTGTGGTGGACATTGGACAGTCTTACCCTGGTGGAACTCTTAGCTGTATCCTAAGATCAACACATTTTGTGTCTATCTTCGGTGTAGACCTGCATCTGCAGGTCCTTTCTGCACATTCTGATGGAAATGAATCCCTAAAGTGAACACAGAACACTGTGTTGTATCTGGGTTGAACAGGGACAGGCCACTGTGGGTCCAAGATATCTAGGGTCCAAGATGAGAAAATCCAAAACTAACTTCAAAATGGAAATTAAATATATTTACAAAATGCGCCATGTTGCTGGTCAAACGAGGAATGTGTTTGGGCGCTGTTGGTAAAATACTCTGGTAAAGGCACAGTGGGGCTGTAATTTACATTCACAATGTGATGTTAGTTAATTGTGATGTTCTGATTCACTTTCAGATCAAGATTTGTAAGTCTCTTTTCAATTCTGAAAACAAAAACAATTTATAATTGGATATATTTTCCTCTCCCTGTTATCCATATGCAAGTGTTGCAATATTTAACTTCGCCACAAGGTGGCAAACGGATACAAACATTGAAGGTGATTTGAAAACACAGAGTGCTGGAGTAACTCAGCGGGTCAGGCCGCATCTGTGGAGAACATGGATAGGTGACCATTCAGTTCGGGACCCTTCCTCAGACACAAGAAAGGATACAGAGATAGGTTATAAGGTCATAAGGGGAAAAAGGAGCAAATTAGGCCATTCGGCCCATCAAGTCTGCTCCACCATTCAAACATGGCTGATCTATCCCTCCCTCCTAACCCCATTCTCCTGCCTTCTCCCCATAACCCCTGACACCCGCACTAATCAAGAATCTATCTATCTCCGCCTTAAAAATATCCACTGACTTGGCCTCCACAGCCTTCTGTGGCAAAGAATTCCACAGATTCACCACCCTCTGACTAAAGAAATTCCTCCTCATCTCCTTCTGAAAGGAACGTCCTTTAATTCTGAGGCTCTGACCTCTAGTCCTAGAAAGGAAAAATAGAGAACCAAAGTGCAGATACACCTTATAAAATTTGGTTTAAACAAGAATAAAAGTTGATAACAGAATGTAATGGCAACGCAGAAAATTAAATTTTAGTATGCATTTTATTGGTTAATGGTTGACTAGATAACTAAAACAGTAATGGGAGTATGGGGACAAGGCAGGAATGGGGTACTGATTGAGAATGATCAGCCATGATCACATTGAATGGTGGTGCTGGCTCGAAGGGCTGAATGGCCTCCTCCTGCACCTATTTTCTATTGTAAGTTTCCTGGATCGTCAAGGAATAGAGCACAGATCCATTGGCATCACTGGAAATCTAAAAGCATTTTGCCAATCAAGCTTCATTCGTGGAAACATTGTTAAGGACTGAAAATATAATTCCCAAAAGTAATAATATTAAACATGGTATCCATTTTCATGGAAGCAGGAAGGCCATGGTCATACAACATGGAAGCAGGAAGGCCATGGTCATACAACATGGAAGCAGGAAGGCCATGGTCATACAACATGGAAGCAGGAAGGCCATGGTCATACAACATGGAAGCAGAAAGGAATGGTCATACAACATGGAAGCTGGAAGACCATGGTCATACAACATGGAAGCTGGAAGGCCATGGTCATACAACATGGAAGTAGGAAGGCCATGGTCATACAACATGGAAGTAGGAAGGCCATGGTCATACAACATGGAAGCAGGAAGGCCATGGTCATACAACATGGAAGGAGGAAGGCCATGGTCATACAACATGGAAGCAGGAAGGCCATGGTCATACAACATGGAAGCAGGAAGGCCATGGTCATACAACAGGGAAACAGACCCTTCGGTCCAACTTGTGTAGGAAGAACTGCAGATGCTGGTTTAAATCGAAGGTAGACACAAAATGCTGGAGTAACTCAGCGGGTCAGGCAGCATCTCTGGAGAGAAGGAATGGATGACGTTTCAGACTGAAGAAGGGTCTCGACCTGAAACGTCACCCATTCCTTCTCTCCAGAGATGCTGCCTGTCCCGCTGAGTTACTCCAGCATTTTGTGCCTGCCTTGCTGAGCCTAACAGGCCTCTCCTATTTGCATAAACAACACTTGTTTCCAATAGCAACAAAGGAATTTTACTGAGTTCCACATGTGATTCTAATATTCATATCACACCGAACATTTTATTTTTAAATCGTCTGATGCAGTCTGCACTTAATTTTGTGTTATGCTTTTCCAGGTTTGCATAATTTAGTTTGGGTTCTTTGGAAGGACTAAGATAGAACAGTAAAACACTTCACTGCAAATCTGCTGGACTGTGTCTCCTGAGCAGATAATCCTGGTTTATAAATCCCCATTTCCAAAATGCCTGTGTCAATGGTGGAGTTTCTCGTGTTGCTCCATCTGTGGCTATTTCCAGATAGCCTCAGGGAACTCTCTGCTACATCTTCAACAAATTGCTATGTTTTGCAATATCATACTTTTTTAAACTCACTGTAGATATCTTTTGCTTCTTTGTGAAGTACCTCGGGAAAAATTACTTAATATTTTAAATGCATTTAGTTAAGTTTTGAGATACAGCATGGAAACAGGCCCTTCGGCCCACCGAGTCCGTACCGACCAGCGATCACCCCGTACACTAGCACTATCCTACACACTCACACACACTAGGGACAATTTACAATTTTTACTGAAGCCAACAAAGCTGTATTTGGTAACCGGAGCACCCAGAGAAAACCCATGCAGGTCACGGAGAGAACGTGCTAACTCCGTACAGACAGCACCCGTAGTCAGGATTAGGGTTGCCAACTGTCCCATATTAGCCGGGCATCCTGTATTTTGGGCTAAATTAGTTTGTCCCGTACGGGACCGCCCTTGTCCCGTATTAGTAGGGTTGCCAACTTCCTCACTCCCAAATAAGGGACAAAGGGTGACGTCACCGCCCCGCGCCCCACGTGACCTCACCCAGCCAGCGGCCATGTGCTCCCGCTCCACCAATGGCGGCCGCCCGGGTCGGGCGGTGACGTTAGTCACCTTGTCCCGTATTTGGGAGTGAGGAAGTTGGCAACCCTAGTCAGGATGGAACCCGGGTCTCTGGCGCTGTAAGGCAGCAACTCTACCGCTGCGACACCGTGTAGCCTCTGCTGAGGAGGAAACAACGTTGCCTCTTTAAAGAGGAGTGGGGACAACTACATGAAGATCATCAAACAGGGAGAGGGGAGCAAGGTGTTTACAGTGGAAATCGAAGAATGCAAACGTGTGGGATGTCAGCCGTAGGCTGGGTCACTGGGAAGCTAAACATCACAGGCAGCAGTTACCAACTTATCTCCAGCGAAGGTGTCACAAAATGCTGGAGTAACTCAGCAGGTCAGGCAGCATCTAGGAGAGAGGGAATGGGTGATGTTTCCGATCGGTCTGAAGAAGGGTCTCAACCCGAAATTTCACCCATTCCCTCTCTCCGAGATGCTGCCTGACCCGCTGAGTTACTCCAGCATTTTGTGATACCTTCGATTTGTACCAGCATCTGCAGTTATTTTCCTACACAACTTATCTCCAGCAGTTTCTTATAGATGACTATAAATAACAAAAAGTTTCAATGATTTTTTTTTTAGGATAACAATTAAAAATTGTAGCTGATTATTTTTTTTACACAAATAAATGAAAAGTCACGTTTCTCCAGCCTGCTGCCTTTAACTCCGTCTCTGGGACACTGTTTAATGATTATTAACTGCAAAAAAGGTGGAAAAGGCAGCTGCTATGGAAAGAAAAATATCAAATTGGCACAAATGACAGGGCAGTTTGCTGAACACAGTAATTAATTATAATTATAAAGCAATTTATTCCCAGCAAAGTATCAATCATAACAAAAATCTTTTCCAGTTGTTTGGTTCTTAAAATCGCCTGTTTCTTGCCATGTGGCAAATGATGGAAATGGCCGGAAAATAAGGGTTTAGATGAAAGGTCAGATTTCAATTCCGTTCTGCGCTCGTGGTAGAGAATGAGCAGCAGAAATGTAGCAACTGCTCTCCAGTGGATCGAGACGTTACCTTGCAGCTGGAGCCCTGTGGTAATACAGCACGGAAACAGGTCCTTCGGCCCAACCTGTCCATGCCGACCAATATGCTCCACCTAAGCTAGTTCCCTTTACATAGAAACATAGATGCAGGAGGAGGCCATTTGGCCCTTTGAGCCAGCACGGCCATTCGTTGTGATCATGGCTGATCATCCATAATCAGTAACCCATGCCTGCCTTCTCCCCATACCCCTTGATTCCGCTAGCCCCTAGAGCCCTATCTATCTCTATTTTACATTCATCCAGTGAATGGGTCTCCACTGCCCTCTGTGGCAGAGAATTCCACAAATTCACAACTCTCTGGGTGAGAAAGTCTCTTCTCACCTCAGTTTTAAATGGCCTCCCCTTTATTCTTAGACTGTGTCCCCTGGTTCTGGACTTCCCCAACATTGGGAACATGTTTCCTGCCTCTAACGTGTCCAACCCCTTAATAATCTTAGCTCAGGCCCTCACGTCACATTCGGCCCTTCAGGCCCTCCTCCCCCGATTGGATACAAGTTCTAAATCCTTCGTGGCAACAAGTTTAAATAATTAACAATGAAGCATTATTTTCTTAATTGCTAATCTTGACAATGGTGATTTAAGACTACTCAATTGTAATTTGAAACCCTGGAAGGAGGAAGGGAACAAAACAAGGAAGTGTTGGAGTTCGGGGGATGGGAGAGGAGAGGGCCTGAAGGGCCGAAAGTGACTCGAGGGCCTGAGCTACAGGGACAGGCTGGGACTTTATTCCTTGGAGCGCAGGAGGATGATGGGTGATCGTACAGGGGTGTATAAAATCATGAATGAAATAGGGTGGATGCACGAGCCTTTTACCCAGGGTAGGGGAGTTAGGAACCAGAGGACATAGATGTAAGGTGAGATGGGAAAGATTAATTAGGAACCAAGGGTAAACCTTTTCACACAGAGGGTGGTGGGTGCATGGAACAAGCCGCCAGAGGAGGTAGTCTTTGACATTTCCACCACAGGGAAAAAGGTTCTGACTGTCTACCCCATCTTTCCTGCCTGACCAGCCTTAGTCTGGTAGACACAAAATGCTGGAGTAATAATAATAATAATATATTCCTTTATTCGTCCCACACCGGGGAAATTTAGTGTTACAGCAGCAAAGTGAATAGCAAGAGATCATTCATCGATCTATCTATTTAAACTCAGATCTTGTATATATATATATATCCGTATGTATCTATGTATCTGTATGTATCTATGTATTTCTGATTTTGCCAAAACGGTAAACCATAGCGTCACAATTTTTGCGCCACCTTAATCACCACTCTCACGGCTACTGTTTAGACCAAGTTTTATTTAAATCGGACATATATTTTTAAGTTACAGATATTTTAAAGTACAAAGATCTAATTTCTAAACACCTTATTCCAAGGGCTGCGGTGCGTATGACGTCACCAGAGGGCACGCACGGACTCTCTCCTCACTCGCACAAACAAGATGGATGCCGTTAGCGGAGCCGCCTGCCCGCAATCAGGGGCTCCCCTCGCTTCTCTCCTCTCTCCCCTCGCTTCTCTCCTCTCTCCCCTTGCTTCTCTCTCCCCCACAACCGCCGTGAGTAATCCCAGCTTGGCTAGGCCACACCCGCCGCTCTGCCCGTCTCCAGTAGTCCGCCGCTCTTGGAGAGTTAGAGTGGGGGGGACGGGGAGCGTGGGAGAAGAGAGTGGGGGTGGGAGGGAGAGTGCAACTGGGGAGGGGGACAGCGGGGGTGGGGGGTTGGTGGTAGGGGGAAGAGAGAGTGGGGGAAAGGGGGGTGGTACGGAAAGGGGGGGTGGGGGAGAGTAAGAGTGGGGCTGGGGAGGGGAGATGGGGGGGTGAGGGGGAAAGGGGGTGGTGCGGAAAGGGGAAGTGGGGGAGAGTGAGAGTGACGGTGGGGAGGAGGGAATGGGGGCGGTGGGGGAGGAGAGAGTGGGGAAAAGGGGGGGTCGTGGGGAAAGGGGAGGTGGGGAGAGTTAGACTGGGGGTGGGGAGGAGAGAGCGGCCTCAGTCATACCCTCTCCCCTTCCCTCCCCCCCCCCCCTCTACGATGACTGGACCCACTTTGTCTAGTCTGTCCATCTATCTATCTAGTCTGTCCAACTATCTATCTATTTAGCTATATCTACCTGCCTACCTACCTACCCACCCACCCACCCACCCACCCACCTACCTACCTACCTACCTACCTATCTATCTATCTATCTATCTATCTATCTATCTATCTCTATATCTACCTCTATCTATCTATCGACCTACTACTAAAACTCAGATCTTGTATATGTATATATATATATATATATATATATATATATATATATATAAATATATTTGTATGTACCTCTCTGAGAGACATGTGACATGTGGACCTGCAGCCAAAACGGTAAACCATAGCGCCACAATGTTTGCGCCACCTTAATCACCACTGTCCTGGCGGCGGTTTATAATAAGCTTTATTTAAATTGATCCTATATTTTAAAAGTTAGAGACATTTTAAAGTTCAAAACTTTCATTTCTGAACATATTTCTCCAAGGAATGCTGTGCGTCTGACGTCACCATAGGGCACGCACGGCCTCTCCTCACTCGCACAGACAAGATGGCCGCCGGCCCGCAATCAGGGGCTCCCCTCACTCTCTCCCCCCCTCATTCTCTCCCCCCTCATTCTCTCCCCCCTCTCCCTCCCCACCTTACTCTCCCCCCCACTCTCTCTCCCCCCCTCACTCACTCTCCCCTCCCCCACACTCTCCCCCCCATCACTCATTCCCCCCCTCACACTCCCCTCCCCCCTCACTCAGTCTCCCCCCCTCACTCACTCTCGCCCCCTCACACTCCCCTCCCCCAATCACTCATTCCCCCCCTCACACTCTCCCCCCCTCACACTCCCCTCCCCCCTCACTCACTCTCGCCCCCACTCTCTCCCCCCCTCCCCACCTTACTCCCCCCCCCCCCACTCATTCTCCCCCCCCCCCCCTCACACTCTCCCCCCCTTCACTCCCCTCCCCCCTCTCACTCTCTCCCCCCTCAGACTCTCCCACACCCGGGGGACACGTCTCCGAGCAGGGGGAGATGGTCGGACTGATGGTCCACTCACCCGTCCCTTCAACCCACACACGGCGTCCTCGAGTCCCCGCTCCCTCCCGGGCCCAGCGCCCCGCCCGCCCCGCCCCGCCCCGTCACCGCACACAGGCCGCAGCGCAGCGCAGCGCAGCGGGCAGCTTCTCCTCCTCCTCCTTCTCCTCCTCCTCCTCCTCCTCCCTCCACGCACGGATAGTCGTGAGTGGCTCTCGCCGCCAACGGGCCCGCGGAGGGGAGTGGGCGTGGCGACCGAGTGGGTGGAGGGGAGGCTGGGTGGGTCGGAGGGGAGAGGGGAGAGTGGGAGTGAGGGGGAAAGGGGGGTGGTGGGGGCGAGGGAGAGTGAGGGGTGGGGGGAGGAGGGGGTGGGGGAGAGGGGCTGGGGAGGAGGGAAAAGTGGGGATGGGGAGGGTGGGGCGAAGGGGGACAGTAGGGGTGGGGGCAAGAGAATGGGGAAGGGGTGGGAGGGAAGAGGGCTGGGGGGGAAGGGGGACAGTGGGGGGGAAGGGGGGCTGGGGGGGAAGGGGGGCTGGGGGGGAAGGGGGCAGTGGGGGGGGGAGGGGGACAGTGGGGACAGTGGGGGGGGAAGGGGGGCAGTGGGGGGGGGAGGGGGACAGTGGGGGGGGAAGGGGGACAGTGGGGCTGGGGGGGAACAGTGGGGCTGGGGGGGAAGGGGGGCAGTGGGGGTGGGGGGGAAGGGGGCAGTGGGGGGGGAAGGGGGACAGTGGGGGGGGGAAGGGGGACAGTGGGGCTGGGGGGGAAGGGGGCAATGGGGGGGGGAGGGGACAGTGGGGCAGTGGGGGGGTGGGAGGGGGACAGTGGGGCTGGGGGGGAAGGGGGGCAGTGGGGGTGGGGAGGAAGGGGGGCAGTGGGGGGGGGAGGACAGTGGGGGGGGGGGACAGTGGGGGGGGCGGGGAACAGTGGGGCTGGGGGGGAAGGGGGGCAGTGGGGGTGGGGGGGGAAGGGAGGCAGTAGGGGGGGAAGGGGGACAGTGGGGCTGGGGGGGAAGTGGGGGTGAGGGTGAAGGGCAGTGGGGGGGAAGGGGGACAGTGGGGGGGGCGGGGAACAGTGGGGCTGGGGGGGAAGGGGGGCAGTGGGGGTGGGGGGGAAGGGGGGCAGTGGGGGGGAAGGGGGACAGTGGGGCGGAGCGGGGAACAGTGGGGGTGGGGGGAAGGGGAACAGTTGGGGTGGGGGGAAGGGGGACAGTGGGGTGGGGGGGAAGGGGGACAGTGGGGGTGGGGTGGGAAGGGGACAGTGGGGGTGGGGGGAAGGGGAACAGTGGGGGTGGGGGGAAGGGGAACAGTGGGGGGAGGGGGACAGTGGGGGTGGGGAAGAGTGGGAAGGTGGGGGAGGAGAAAGGGGGTGGGGGAAAGGGGGGGTTTGGGAGAGTGAGAGGGGGTGGGGGATGGGAGGAGAGAGTAGGGGGAGGGGAGGAGAGAGTGGGGGGGTGGTGGGGGAGAGAGTGGGGGATGAGAGACTGGGAGGGTGGGGAGCAGTGGGTGGGGGGTGAGTAGGGCTGGGGAGGAGGGTGGGGTGGGGAGGTGGCAAGAGTGAGGGTGGGGAGGACGGAAGATTGGGGTGGGGGGGAGAGTGGGGTGCGGGCAGGGATAGTGGTGAGGAGAGGGGAATAGGGAGGGGGAAGGGGGGTGGAGGCAGTCTTGGGGGAATCGGGGTGGGGCCAGGGGAGGTGCAAGTGGGGGTGGGTAGGGGGGATGGAGTTGGACTGTGGGGGGGGGGAGAGGGGGGAATTGTGTTGGGGTGGAGGGTGCTACACTAATACAGGAGAGGCTTTGGGTCCAGGGCTCCTCAGTCACCCTCTCCCCTTCCCTGTCCCCCTCTACGAGGAATGGGCCCAACGGGCCCACTTGGTCTAGTATATATATCTATATATATATATATATATATACATATATATCTATACATATATATATACATATATTCACCATTATCCTGGGCATAATATCTAACAACTCTCATTCAAATTGAACCTACATTTTTAAAGCTAGAGACATTTTAAAGTCTAATAATTCACTTTCTAACCCATTTCCTCAGACTCCTCAGCCTGACGTCACAATGCTCCACCTTCCAATTAATTTGCTCCTCACTCGCCAAAGCAAGATGGCCGCCGGCAGCGCTGCCGCCCGCCCGCGCTCAGTCCTTCCCTCTCCCCTCTCGCTGGGCCCCAGTCATTCCCTCGCCTGTTTCCTCTCGCCCGGCCCCAGTCGTTCCCTCGCCCGTCTCCTCTCGCCCAGCCCCGCCCCAGCAGAGACTCGCACGTCGGCAGTCAGCCTTCAACGCACGGGCACTGATAAGTGCTTTTCCCAGCCAATGGTTCCGGATGGGGGGAAGGAGGAGAAAGTGGGGGAGGGAGGGAGGTGGGGGTCAGGAGAGGGGGGAATAGGGCTCACTCAGTGACGACACCCTCTTCCCTGTCCCCCCTCTACGAGGAATGGGCACAACGGGTCCACTTGGTCTAGTTATAAATAAAAGATACATAAATTGTCATCAGTTTCTATGTGTCCTTAGCTGTTATTGTTGACTCATCTGTTGGGAGCAGTGCTGGTTGTGCAGTCTCACAGCAGCGGGAAGGAAGGACCTCCTATATCTCTCCTTCACATATGTAGTAACTCAGCGGGTCAGGCAGCATCTTGAGAGAGAAGGAATGGGTGACGTTCCGGGTCGAGACCCTTCTTCAGACCGCCTTGGTTTGGTCTCTGCAGTACTTTCCTCTCATGTTTTTCACTTCCTTTCAACCCACAATACCTGTTTGACGTGTTTGTGCCTGCGTTTGTTAAGATCATTGTTGTACTTGTCTCTGGTTAACTGGCAGTGTTTCCTGCTCCTGATTTCCAGGTTGATTCATCTGCCTCACGACTCTCAAAACTGGACCTGCTTTCACAAATTCTCGCTGTTCTGATTTATTTCTAATCATGGAATTTGGAATTTAGAAGACTGAGGGGGGATCTTATAGAAACATATAAAATTCTTAAGGGGTTGGAGAGGCTAGATGCGGGAAGATTGTTCCCGATGTTGGGGGAGTCCAGAACCAGGGGTCACAGCTTAAGGATAAGGGGGAAGTCTTTTAGGACCGAGATGAGAAAACATTTCTTCACACAGAGAGTGGTGAGTCTGTGGAATTCTCTGCCACAGAGGGTAGTTGAGGCCAGTTCATTGGCTATATTTAAGAGGGAGTTAGATGTGGCCCTTGTGGCTAAAGGGATCAGGGGGTATGGAGAGAAGGCAGGTACAGGTTACTGAGCTGGATGATCAGCCATGATCATATTGAGTGGCGGTGCAGGCTCGAAGGGCCGAATGGCCTACTCCTGCACCTATTTTCTATGTTTCTATGTCTTCGGTGGGACGGCATCTCTACTCCACCCCCCACCCTGGGTTTCAGGGGTAATGGGGAGAAGGCAGGAGAATGGGGTAAGGAGGGAGAGATAGATCAGCCATGATTGAATGGCGGAGTAGACTTGAGGGGCTGAATGGCCTAATTCTGCTCCTATTCCTTATGACTTTACGACCTTAATTTGCTACAATCACTCACCCATCCTCCCTCCTAATTCTGCTTCTCTCATGACCCCAACACCGAGCACAAGGAGCTGGAATCTTCAGCTCTAAAAGATTCCAGAACTGAATTTAATATAATATTTACCTACAGTAATATGGCGGTGTATTAAAGTTGTAACATCTGCATTTTTTATGATGCTAAGTATGACAATTGTACAGATTTGAAAGGTGTTCTTAAACATGTGCCAAACTATTAGTCTGAAGAATGGTCTCAACCCAAAGCACCTTATCCACGCTCTCCACAGATGCTGCCTGACCCGCTGAGTTACTCCAGCACCAAGCACGTGCTGTCTCTGGGTTGCTGGGTAGAAGCAGTGCTTGCAGTGTAAGCATTAGCAGCCAGTGCTGAACGGAGAATTCTGGAACCCTCTGGTCAGATATGCTGCCATATCCATGGGGTATTGGGAAAGTAGAAACCAAGTACTTGGCAGAAAAAAATAACAACAATTCAGCGGGTTCCCCCCCCCTCCCCTGACATCAGTCTGAAGAAGGGTCTCGACCCGAAACGTCACCCATTCCGTCTCTCCTGAGATGCTGCCTGACCCGCTGAGTTACTCCAGCCTTTTGTGTCTACCTTCGATTTAAACCTTCCTTCCTACATAGAGTATCCCAGGGACAGATTAAGCAGATTTTGTGAAGAATTCTGGTAACCTCCAATCTTGGAGATTTAGTAACACAGATTGCAGCAATAAACGGCCCCTGCCTTCCAGTCCCATCCTCCCTCTGCCATTTGCTTTGACACCTCGTGCTCAGACCAGACTAGCTAGGGTTCACAATATATTTTAATCACACTTTTACTGGGTTAACGGAAGTGTAGTGTTTCAACACCTTAAAGCCATTTCTTCATTCAAAGTGAGGAATTTTGTGCCAGTGTTTTTTTTATGTCGAGGACGGTGGAGTGAGAGGGTGGGTGGAGGGATTACTGACCTATTCACCTCTACCCCAGTAGACTCGATGGGCCAAATGGCCTAATTCTGCTCCTATATCTCATAGTCTTACCCCATTGTGGACATTGGACTTTGTCTCTGGAATCTGTGCACTGCAATGCTGGGAACTATATTCTGTACTCTGTATCTTCCCATTTTCTCTACCTATTGTGACTTGATTGTATTTATGCTTAGTATTATTTCATCTGAAGATAGATACAAAATGCTGGAGTAACTCAGCAGGACAGGCAGCACATCTGGAGAGAAGGAATGGGTAACTTTTAGGGTCGAGACCCTTCAGTCCCTTGCATCTGCAGTTCCATCCCACACAGAATTATTCCATCTGATTGGATAGCAGACGTAAAGCTTTTCGCTGTACCTCAGGTAACAGGTGGCAATAATAAACCCAAGTGTAAACATTCATCAACAGCGTAACTGCTCAGAACCATGGGTTGCATCTTATTCGTTTGGTTCACTCATCTAATTGTTGGTCAGTTTGAAGGCTATTAAATATTTTCCACAACTCAGCAATGTCCCAGGCTTATTGCTATAATCCATACTATCAAAACTCCCAATATTAGATGTTACAAAAATTCTTCCCAATTTGTGCTTAATCTGTCCCAGTAAAACTCTGGATTCCTGTTTTTTTTCCCCAGCCAAACTCTTGGTTTGCACTTCCTCCCTGCTCCCAGACACACAACCACACGCCTGTCCAGATAGTGGGCTCCTTTTACCAAAATTCAAGATTCAGATACTACCTTCAATTAACCGGATGGAGGGTCCCGACCTGAAATGTCATCTATCCAGATGCTGCCTGACCCACTGAGTTACTCCAGCACTTTGTGTCCTTTTTTTGGCAAACCAGCATCTGCAGTTGTTTATTTCTACTCTTCAAATAATGTTTCTGGAACCCATTGGCCCAATGACAGCTCCAAGACGAGTTTCCATTGCCTAGACGCCCAACTTAGGAATTCCTCAACGTCCTTCCATTGATCGTTTCCAGAATAATGAAGCCTTCCTCAAAATATCAGCTCTTTAACCACAGCTCTACCTCAACAGCACATCCCATCAGTTCAGTTTATTGTCACGTGTACCGAGGCACAGTGAAAAGCCTTTGCTGCATGACATGCAGTCAACGGAACGACAATACATGATTACAATTGAACCACAGTAACGGGAACAACGTTTAGTGCAAGTTTTAAGCCATTAAGGTCCGATCAAAAATAGTCCGAGGGTCATCAAAGAGGTAGATAGTAGTTCAGCACTGCTCTCTAGTTGTGGTAGGATGGTTCAGTTGCCTGATAACAGCTGGGAAGAAACTGCCCCTGACTCTGGAGGTGTGCGTTTTCACACCTGCACCTTTTGCCTGATGGGAGAGGGGAGAAGAGGGAGTGGCCAGGGGGTCCTTGATGATGCTGCTGGCCTTGCCGAGGCAGCGTGAGGTGTAGATGGAGTCAATGGAAGGGAGGTTGGTTTGTGTGATGGTCTGGGCTGCAAGCTCACTCCATGTGCAATCTTTCTCAAGGTGAGTAATGCATTTCCACCTGTATCATAAATATTTTGCTTTTCATAAAATCTATCCCATAAACCAATGACTATTGCCTGCATATTACACACAATAAACTAATATCTCTTCAATTTCACCTCCAGATCTGCCAAAAATCGAACTTAATTTTGTAAGATCCTGTTTTATAAAAATAAGCCGGGATTTTGTTACTCAATTTAAATATTTGTGTTTTGCAGAAAACAAAGCAAATGTTTTACCAGAAGATAGACACAAATACCTGGAGTAACTCAGCGGATTAGGCAGCATCTCAGGAGAAAAGGAATAGGTGACGTTTCAGGCCGAGACCTTTCTTCAGACCAGGGTTGTTAAATATTGATGCAAAATGATCTCTAATCGATGACTCTACTAATTAATACTGATTGATATTAAACCAATACTATTTATTGCAAAATCCCACAGTGTGAGATAATGGTTTGGTTATTCCCCCCATTTTAAAGAAAGATCATTGATGTCAAGTTCCTGATAAATAAATAAATTAAAAAGACGGAAAGCTTTCCCCACCAATTGTTTGCAACAATAACATTGTCAAGGTGAAATTAAAGAAACAATTATTGGGATAAAATTGTGGATGAGAAGCAGGGAGGCAGACACAAATAAATTAAAGCTGATTAAAATATTTAGTCAGTATTTATTTGAGATCATGTACAGGTACTTTATAGTGGGGTGTGGGGGGCAGATGACACATTGCAGATACATAATCACCACAGTTTCCTAATCAGAATATTTAAATTCTGGCTGTAATATATCCCTTTAAATTCGTGGTTTCCTTTTTTATTTCATTGCATTCTTTGATTGGGATGGGAGAAGTCAGCATTCCTGGTCTGCTGGGTCCCACATGCGCTGCCCCCACCCACACACATTCACAGTACCTGAAGCGGCGGCCACGCACAAAGAATACTTGATGCTCCAGTGTTGCACAGAAAGTAGCGCCGCAGCCCAGGTCAAATGGTCATGTTGTTCGAAGGCACAACACCGCTCCTTGCCGCAAAAGGCATCCCCGGCCGAAAAGAAGACCAGCAGTGAGCGAGAGAGAGGGGGAGGGAGGAAAGAGGAGAGGGGGAGGGAGGAGAGAGGGGAGGGAGGAGAGAGGGGAGGGAGGGGAGGAAGGAGAGAGGGGAGGGAGGAGAGAGGGGAGGGAGGGGAGAGGGGAGGAGCGGGAACAGGAACACAGGAGAGAAAAAAAAAGGAAAGAAACAGAGGAGTGAGGGGGGTAATATTCCATTCCCGGGAGGAAAGGATTACATGAAGCGTTCAGACTGGGAGCGCGATTTGCAAGATTGAATATAGTGCGGCGGGAGGGAGGGGGTGGGTGTGAGAGTGAGTGAGTGGTGTGGGAGAGGGTGCTGGCGGCGGAGGGAGAGCGAGAGCAGGCGAGCGGTGTGCTGGCTGGCGCCGGCGGTGAGGGAGGGAGGGAGCGATGTGAACGCGCGGGCGCGGGCGGGCGGGCGATACATTGTATCCGAGCAGCGATGGATACAGTGCAGACGATACAGTGTAGCTGGGCACAGATGGATACAGTGTAGCTGGGCGCAGATGGATACAGTGTAGCTGGGCGCAGACGATACAGTGTAGCTGGACGCAGATGGATACAGTGTAGCTGGGCGCAGATGGATACAGTGTAGCTGGGCGCAGATGGATACAGTGTAGCGCAACCCCGATGGAGACTTTGTAGCCGAGCCGCAAGTAACATTGTAACTATGCGACCCGGTGGATCGCCTCGCTGAGGACGAGGGGGAGAAATGGGTCCCGCGCTGAGGAATTTGCTGCTGTGCAGCGTCTGCTCTTTGATAAGGGGTGAGTAGAAGTTAAAGCGGTTCATTTGTCCGTGTAAAAGGCGAGTGGCCTGGTGCGCAAGGGGCCCGCGAGGGGTTTAAACATCTTCCCCTCAGCCCGCGCTGGGCAAAGCCCTTCGTTTAAAATGTCCTGCTCTCTGTGTGTGCGTGTGAATGAGTGAGAGAGTGTGAACGAGTGAGAGAGAGAGAGAGAGTGCGTGCGGTGCCTGGCTGGCAGAGGTTGTTGCTGACGAGAGAGCGGTGGAAAGAGAGAGAGAGAGAGAATGGATCGGCTGGAACTTTTTTTTTGCCTAAAAACCAATGGTTTTAGCATCTGCTGGCCATATTATTTTGGAAGCATTTAAAACAAACGGAGAGCCACTGAAACAGCGGCGCGACAGAGGAACACATCCCTCCACCCAAATAACACATCCAGTTGTTTTTGTAATTATTTTATAATGAGCTTCCTGTGCATAATTAAAAACGAAACTAGCGCAACCTTGGAAATATTTCCAATTAGTTTGAGAACTTTTACACATTATTTCCTTTACATTTAAATACGACCTAATACTTTGCATTGGTGACAGACACGAGTAAATAAAGCGATTTTCTTTCAAATCTTCTGCCAAAGCCAGAGCATTAATTCCAACCATTTATTGTTGCGTTCTTTGATGTTCGTTACGTTAACGAGTGTATCGACTCAAGTAAACTGTAGAGATTTAAGTAATTGGGAAACAAAGGCAAGAAACGAGTTGTTTAAGAAGAAGGGTCTCGACCCGAAACGTCACCCATTCCTTCTCTCCAGAGATGCTGCCCGACCAGCTGAGTTACTCCAGCAGTTTGTGTCCATCTTTGGTTTAAACCAACATCTGCAGTTCCTTCCTGCACATTGTTTAAGACCAGAGGTTAACTTGACTTGAGGTTTCATCTCGTTTCATACAAATCGCTGTATTACCCAGATACCTAGTCCATCTCCGGTATCACATTCTCCCATTTCCCCGTTGCAGTCGTGAGGATATCTGACAGGTTGGTTGATTGATTTTAAGCCCTTTGGGAAAGGTTCACGAGCAAAGTTTATATTTGACGTTTTCGTAAGAAGAGAACACGTATTTTAATTGACGTGTTCGAGTTTCGAATCTTGAAGTGGACGAGTATTGTAAAATGGCCAGAATCAAGCACCAGAGAACGAATGGGCCATACATTGTAGAAATGGGCAAACAGCTTAGGTTCTGGATTTCAAATACTCTACAAGTCTGAAGAAGGGTCTCGACCCGAAACGTCACCCATTCCTTCCCTCCAGAGATGCTGCCTGTCCCGCTGAGTTACTCCAGCTTTTTGCGTCTATCTTCGGTGTAAACCAGCGTCTGCAGTTCCTTGCACGCTACAAGTTGTGTCTGGTTTTAATTGTAGGCAAATTAATTACAGGTTGTAGACCTATGAACTACTCATTAGGTTGCTTTTATCCCCACCTACCTTATCCAGATATGTTGCCCGTGCTTAATTCAAATCGATTTCAACTAATATTTATTGTTGCATTGTCAGTGAATCTTGAAACTGACCATTTGTGGAAGCAAGTGTTTTGGTGGCCATGTTTGTATTAAAAAAAATGAACTCTTTGCGAAAGTATATAGCTCTGGATTTTAAAGGGAACGGAGGAAAGTGGTCTGGTGCAAGGACTTAGTTTTGCAACTTTTCATTTTGGAATCTGCATATTTTAATTATGAAAGGAACAGAATTGTCTAATAATTTTGACATTGTGTGATGGCTTTAAGACTTTAATAATGTATTATTGTTTGGAGAGGGAATGCATTGATCTTTACAATTGATTATACTATTGAAGTGACCATAGTGGATGTCTGCATGTTTGTCTGGTTGTGATGGTACATTGCAGATTGACAATGGACTGTTGTGCGTAGTGGAATTTTTTGTGGATCGAATTTTGGTAAATTGTTATTTATTTAGTTGCAATGTTGAGTGTCTTGTAGGTCTGATTTAAGATGCAGTTATGAAATCAGTAAAGGCATGAGTGAATTTAAGAAGTTTGTTCGACTTACAAGAAGTCCTAATTATAGTGTTTTTACGGTGAAAATTTTGAATTAAATCAGATTTGTAAGTGTGTGAGATTTAAAAAATGTGACAATTCTGTAAATTTGTGGGGTGCACATCATGAGATGATATTTTTGATGTCACTCATTAATGTGATGTAAAGTTTAACTTTAATAATTAGAAGTTGTTTATTAATGGGCAGTCATAAGACATGGATGGCTGAACTGAAATCAGATGGGGGTGGGAAGTATTTATTGTTTAAATTAATAATAAAACTGGATTTATGATTTAATGTTACTTATGCATGTTAATTAAGCGGACCGTGTATGTACAAAAATCTTCATTGATGCAGCACCACGAATGTGCACATTGCCGTATGCTTCCCAGCCCAGAATGATGAAAGGAAGGTTGTGTGAAGTTTATACATCCCAATTTTTTTGCTAAATAGTGGAATTTAATCCGGAACAGTGTTGTTCCATTGATTAAATAGTGAAGTTTACCTGGTGCTGTGAAAATAGGAATGGGCAAGGAAACCTCCAATTATTTTCATCAGAACAATGTTGCCGTTACAGTTTTCTGTCTGAACAAAAGCCAAAGACTTGTGATATTTTGCAGCCTTTAGATTATGCAGCTCGGCTTTGAGAAGGAGTCTGCTTCTGTGCAAACATTTGATGTTTGAGAGTGTCTGGCTTGTCTATTTATGGGCAGATTTCTCCTCGTGCTGGCTGCTACCCTACTTCATGCAGAAATGGATGAATACAAATCACACGGCTCCATTTTGAGAATTGTATGATTTAAAAAAAAAAAAATATTTGCAGGGCATGGTTTACAGTATATTTGCACCGGATTTTCTTCCTTTTGCAGCTAACATGGAGACATTTTGTAACCTTTTTATCCTTTTAGTTTAGTTTAGAGGTACAGCGCGGAAACAGGCCCTTCAGCCCATCGAGTCTGCGCCGACCAGCGATCCCCGCACATTAACACAACCCTACACACACTATGGACAATTTACATTTATACCAAGCCAATTAACCTACACACCTGTACGTCTTTGGAGTGTGGGAGGAAACCAAAGATCTCGGTGAAAACCCACGTGGTCACGGGGAGAACGTACAAATTCTGTACAGTCAGCACCCGCAGTCGGGATCGAACCCGGGTCTTCGGCATTGCAAGTGCTGTAAGGCAGCAACTCTACCACCGTGCCACCTTTATCCTTTGATAAAGATCTAGTAACTGCACACCAACAGTTGGGTGGCGTAACGGGTAGTGCCACTGCCCCACAGCGCCAGAGAGACGGGTTCCATCCTGGCCTCGGGTGCTGACTGTGGAATTTGCATGTTTTCCCTGCGACCGCATGGGATTCCTCCGGATGGATCTGTTTCTACCAAAGACGTGCGGGTTTGTCGGTTAATTTGCCTCGGTAAATTGCCCCCTAATGTGTAGGGAGTGGATGAGAAAGTGGGATAACATAGAACTAGTGACAAACAGGTGATCGCTGGTCGGCGTGGACTTGGTGGGCCGAAGGGCCTGTTTCCATGCTGTATCTTTCAAAGACCTGATTTTGTTAACTCATTATCCACATCTATTTCCTATTGCCATGCGCATTAATGGAAGCCTTGACTCAAAACTATAAATTCCATTAATCAAGTTAATTGAGCAGTCTGTTGGAGGGTCTCACCCGAAACGTCACCCATTCCTTTTCTCCAGAGATGCTGCCTGACCCGCTGGGTTACTCCAGCATCTTGTGTCTACGGGCAAGGTGGTGCAAGGGCTTGGTTTTGAGGTTCTCCCTGGTATGAGTTGTCCTGTGTGTGTGTCTGAGACAAGGCTGCCGGTTCACACTAACGTTCCTCTCTCCCATGTGCAGGGTCCCCGCTGTTGCTGTTTGCCAACCGGCGAGACTTGCGGCTGGTGGACGTGTCGGGGGGGAAGACAAACGCCACGGTGCTGGTGGCCGGGCTGGAGGATGCAGCCGCCGTGGACTTCGTATTCTCTGAGGATCTCGTCTATTGGACCGACGTGAGCGAGGAGGCGATCAAGGTCATCTTCCTGAACCAGACAGCCAACACCCAGAACGTGGTGATCTGGGGACTGGTGTCACCCGATGGGCTGGCCTGCGACTGGCTGGGGAGGAAGCTGTACTGGACCGACTCGGAGACTAACCGCATCGAAGTTGCTGATTTGGACGGGTCACTGCGAAAGGTGTTATTCTGGCAAGATCTGGACCAGCCCAGGGCAATCACCCTGGATCCAGGGCGGGGGTGAGTGTGACCACATTTTAATAAATATTCTGCCCAGCGGTCCAACTCCAAACCGAAGGAAGGTCCAGTTATCGGTGCGGCTGTGTTTGGTCCATTGTCTTCAGTTCTGATCACCCTGTGAAAGGAAGGTGTTGTGTTAAGCTGGATTAGAGTGCAGAGAGAATTTACAAAGATGTTTCCACCAGTGGGAGAGTCTAGGACTAGAGGTCATAATTAAAGGGCGTTCTTTTAGGAAGGAGATGGGGAGAAATTTCTTCAGTCTGTGGGTGGTGAATCTGTGGAATTCTTTGCCACAAAGGGCTGCGGAGGCCAAGTCAATTTATATTTTTATCGCAGAGATAGTGAGATTCCTGATTAGTACGGGTGTCAGAGGTTATGGGGAGAAGGCATGGGAATGGGGTTAGGAGGGAGAGATAGAATGGCGGAGTAGACTTGTTGGGCTGAATGGCCTAATTCTACTCCTATCAATTATGACTGTATGGCATTGTCAAGACTCGAGGGTCTGAGCTCCAGGGAGAGGTTGGGCAGGCTGGGACTGTATTCCTTGAAGCGCAGGAGGCTGAAGGGTGATCTTATAGAGGTGTGTAAAATCATGAGGGGAATAAATGGGGTGAATGCACACTTGGGTCTTTTACCCTGGGCAGGCAAACCAAGGTAGGACCTGAGGATATAGGTTGAAAGTGAAAGTGGAAATGTTTGATAGGAATCTGAGGGGTGACTTTTTCCACTTGGAGCGTGATAGGTATATGGAACAAGCTGCATTGCCAGAGGTTGTGGAGGCAAGTACAACAACATTTAGAAACATAGAAAATAGGTGCAGGAGGAGGCCATTTGGCCCTGCGAGCCAGCACTGCCATTCATTGTGATCATCATATCATATCATATCATCATATATATACAGCCGGAAACAGGCCTTTTCGGCCCACCAAGTCCGCGCCGCCCAGCGATCCCCGTACATTAACACAATCCTACACCCACTAGGGACAATTTTTACATTTACCCAGCCAATTAACCTACATACCTGTACGTCTTTGGATCATGGCTGATCATCCACAATCAGTAACCCGTGCCTGCCTTCTCGCCATATCCCTTGATTCCACTAGCCCCCTAGAGCTCCATCTAATTCTCTTTTAAATTCATCCAGTGAATTGGCCTCCACTGCCCTCTGCGGCAGAGAATTCCACAAATTCACAACTCTCTGGGTGAAAAAGTTTCTTCTCACCTCAGTTTTAAATGGCTTCCCCTTTATTCTTAGACTGTGGCATTTGGACAAGTACATAGATAGGAAAGATTTAGAGGGATATGGGTCAAACGTGGGCAGGTGGGACTGGCTCAGGTGGGTAACTAGGAGGAATTGGGGCCACAGGACCTGTTCCCATGCTCTCCCACTCTGAAAACTGAGTTTGGATGTAGTTGTTGCGATATTTGGTGGCTTTGTGTGGAATAGATTAGTGCTGTGTAGTCTAGGTTAATGGAATTCACAGGCATTGAATGTAAGAAAGACTTTATTTATTTTTTGCACATGATATTTAACTGTTTAATCTTGGCCAGAGCAATCTGACAGACTTGTGCTGTAATTATCACTGCTGTTTAAAACGTTGAGTTGTTGTGATTGACACTCCAATGAATGGTGTGAGAATTGTGGTAAACTCTGTTTGGAATTTCAATTTTTGGATATGTCAAAAACATCTGCACCTTTTATTATTTTGGTTAATTTTCGCTTTATCTTTATCTTGCACTAAATGTTGTAGCCTTTAACTGTACGCTGTACACTGTGGGTGGTTTGATTGCAATCATGCCTAGTCTTTTTGACTGGTTAGCACGCAACAAAAGCTTTTTGCTGTACCTCGGTAGCTTTTCAGTTTTAGTTGATGAATAAGTGGAGCACGTGCAATTAACATGTGTTCTCTGAGGTGGTTTGCATTTGGCTGTACAGGTCGAGATATTCCAGGGTTTGTAAGAATGAGATTTTCTAACATTTATTGTTGCATTTCTCTACCATAATGATCTAAAATATACCTCAAAGGGAGACACAAAATGCTGGAGTAACTCAGCGGCACAGGCAGCATCTCTGGAGAGAAGGAATGGGTGACGTTTCGGGTCGAGACTCTTCTTCAGACTTCTCTTTCTCTCCAGAGATGCTGCCCGTCCCGCTGAGTTACTCCAGCATTTTGTGTCTACCTTCGATTTAAACCAGCATCTGCAGTTTTCTTTCCTAAAATAGACCTCCGAATGATTGTGAAGAGAGGTGAGTTGAGGCCGTTGTTTGTGCCGGGTGCTGATAAATCAGAGGAAATTCATCCTCCACTGCTGGCGATTTGCCCTGTCTATCCACAGACTCTGTGTGAACAATTGGGGTTTGGGAAGGTCATAATGTCCTTGCATGGTCGTAAGATCATCAGTGATAGGAGCAGAATTAGGCCATTCGGCCCATTAAGTCTATTCCACCATTCAATCATGGCTGATCTATCTTTCCCTCCTACCCCCATTCTCCTGCCTTCTCTCCATAACCTCTGACACCTGTACTAATCAAGAATCTATCCATCTCTGCCTTAAAAATATCCACTGACTTGGCGTCCACAGCCGTCTGTGGCAACGAATTCCACAGATTCACCGCCCTCTGACTGAAGAAATTCCTCCTCATCTCCTCCCTAAAAGAACGTCCTTTAATTCTGAGGCTGTGACCTCTAATCCTAGTGGAAACCTCCTCTCCACATCCACTCTATCCAAGCCTTTCACTATTCTGTACATTTCAATGGGGGTCCCCCACATTGTTGCAATCCGAGTTCAGCCTGCTTCCCATTGTAGTTGACTAAAGTCTTCGTGACTGCACTTGTATGGTAGTTATTGAATTGATCTCAGTTTCAGTTGGGAATTGCTGGAGGTGTGTTGGGTTGTTTTACTGAATCCACTATATGCAACAAATGTGCAGGTTTGTAGGTTAATCGGCTTCCTTTTAAAAATAAATTGCCCCTAGAGTGCAGGGAGTGGATGGGAAAGTGGGACAACATAGAGCTAGTGTGAACAGGTCAGCCTGTTATTGGTGGGCCAAGGGGCCTGTTTCCATACTGTATCTCGAAACAATTGGTATCCAGATTATTATTTGCTCTAGAATAATATTAGTCTGCACATCTTTAGAATGTGGGAGGAAACCGGAGCACCCGGAGAAAATGCACGCAGGTCACAGGAAGAACAGACAGACAGCACACGTAGTCAGGATGGAACCCGGGTCTTTGACGCTGTCCGGCAGCAACTCTATGCTTAGCCACTCCGCTCGCTTGTAGAGTTTAATGAGATATTTTTCTTCCTTTCCACTGGAAACCATGAATTTCCTGGCCTTTTGCAAATTTTCGATTCTGTAACAGTCCATAAACACAACCATCGGGGTATTTCACCGAAAACCCACTGAACCGCAGATCACTCCGAGGTTGAAACCAGCTAGAATAATATTGATTTAATAAGCAAAATTTATTTTTATTTGTAAAATTTGTTCCCTGTACAATCTCTTGTGTAAACCCTGAATGGTGTAACGACCGTTTCTTACGGCAGGATTTGTCTGTAGTGCTTTATTGATTTTAAACAGGCCAATGTACCATAAACATACTTCAATCTTTGATATAAAACTGCAACACCTTGTCTGTTCTCCTGACTCTGTCCCCTCTCTCAGCCTGTTTGTATTCTTCACTTCTTCCATCAGTTGTTTGCTGTTACTCTGGATTTGCCAGGGCGGTCACGGTGGTGCAGCGGTACAGTTGCTGCCTTACAACAAATGCAGCGCCGGAGACCCGGGTTTGATCCCAACTACGGGCGCTGTCTGTACGGAGTTTGTACGTTCTCCCCGTGACCACGTGGATTTCCTCCGAGATCTTCGGTTTCCTCCCACACTCCAGACGTACAGGTTTGTTGGTTAATTGGCTTTGGTAAATTTGTGAATTGTCCCTAGTGTGTGTAGGATAGTGATAGTGTACAGTGAACGCTGGTCGGCGTGGACTCATTGGGCCGAGGGGCCTGTTTCCGCACTATTTCTCTAAACTAAATTAAACTTTTGTCCTCCCTCCCCCACCTTCCCCTTCCTTGTTAGATTACAATTCTCCAGGTACCAGTAAAAACAAAATGACTTTTGTATTTCTACGGTTCCATTCATCGCACAAGAACACACAAAGGACTTCTACAGAGAGTTGGATGCCTGTAAAGTGATGTCACTGCTGTAATGTAAGAAACACAACCACCCCTGCAGCCCGGCTCGTGAGCAAGAGGGAGATAACGAGAGATTGTCTTGTTGAGGTGTTGGTTTGCAGCTAAATATTGGCTGCGTGAATAAATTCCACAACCCATCTCTTGGGTTTTAATAAAACAAAGAAGTTGCTGGGAGCAGCTGGTCAGTCAGCGTCTGGAGAACAGCAACATTAACACTTTGTGGCCAAGATCCTTCAGTAGAGTGAAGGTATCACAAAAAGCTGGAGTAACTCAGCAGGTCAGGCAGCATCTAGGAGAGAGGGAATGGGTGACGTTTCGGGTCGAGACCCTTCTTCAGACCAGAAACGTCACCCATCCCCTCTCTCCTAGATGCTGCCTGAACTGCTGAGTTACTCCAGCTTTTTGTGATACCTTCGATTTGTACCGGCATCTGCAGTTATTTTCCTTCAGTAGAGTGATGTCATTGGGTCATCCCACCCAAAATAGACACAAAGCTTTAGCTTAGAGATACGGTGGAGAAACATGCCCTTTGACCCACTGAGTCCACTCTGACCAGCAATCCCTGCACACTTACACTATCCTACACACACACTAGGGATAACTCACAATTGTCCCAAACCTACAAACCTGTACGTCTTTGGAATGCGGGAGGAAACCGGAGCACCCGGAGAAAACCATCAGGCTATTTCACTGAAAACCTCTGATCACTCCTGAGGGAGTCAGTCTACCCCACGACAGAAGGGGGAGGAGTTGTACAGTTTGATAGCCACAGGGAAGAAGGATGTCTTGTAGCGTTCTGTGCTGCATCTTGGTGGGACCAGTCTGTTGCTGAAGGTAAATGATGTACGTTTGAAGGCGCTGGGCCTGTACTCGCTGGAGTTCAGAAAGATGAGTGGGGACCTCGTTAAAACTTACCAAATATTGAAAGGCTTGGATAGAGTGAAAGTGGAGAGGATGTTTCCACTAGTGGGAGAGTCTAGGACCAGAGGTCACAGCCTCAGAATTAAGGAATGCTCCTTTAGGAAGGAGATGAGGAGGAATTTCTTGAGTCAGTGGGTGGTGAATCTGTGGAATTCTTTGCCGCAGAAGGCCGTGGAGGCCAAGTCAATGGATATTTTCAAGGCAGAGATAGATAGATTATTGATTAGTACGGGTGTCAGGGGTTATGGAGAGAAGGCAGCAGAATGGGGTTATGAGGGAAAGATAGATCAGCCATGATTAAATGGCAGAGTAGATTTGATGGGCCGAATGGCCTAAATCTGCTCCCATCACTGATGATCGTATGAACATATGGTCCGTTCAGACTGGGGGGATGGGGCAATGATTGGTTTCAGAATTGCTGTGGCTGCACAGGCCTTGGGCTGGTGCCGACACAATAAAATGAAACTTGCTCGTCTCTCTTCACCACGGCCAGGGTTGGGTCTGTCAGGACCTTCTGATCTGCCATTTGTCCTTCACGGGGAAGGACAATAAACATTCATTCAGTTGGTTGCACCAGATGTCAGTCAGTCAGTCAAGGCAGCAACTGGAGCCTTTTGTCTCAATAGTCATAATCGTAAAATTGCTTCTAAAATGTTTCACACGTGTTCCATGGTCTTCAGCGGCCTTGGGTACGTACGCACAATTTATATATTTAATCGAAGATTGTTATTTTCTATCTAAGTACTGGAAGGAGCAAGTGAAAAATTGTGTGTGAAATTCATGTCTGAGAAGTATCAGAAGACTGTCATATGAGGAAAGATTGGAAAGACTGGGCTTGTATTCACTGGAGTTTAGAAGGATGAGAGGGGATCTTATAGAGATGTATAAAATTATGAAAGGACTGGACAAGCTAGGTGCAGGAAAAATGTTCCCAATGTTGGGGGAGTCCAGAACCAGGGGCCACAGTCTAAGAATAAAGGGCAGGCCATTTAAAACTGAGGTGAGAAGAAACTTTTTCACCCAGAGAGTTGTGAATTTGTGGAATTTTCTGGCACAGAAGGCAGTGGAGGCCAATTCACTGGATGAATTTAAAAGATTCACAACAGAAAATCAGAACAGAGATGAGGAAAAACTTTTTTAGTCAGAGAGTTGTGAATCTGTGGAATTCTCTGCCTCAGAGGGCAGTGGAGGCCAATTCTCTGAATACATTCAAGAGAGAGCTAGATAGAGCTCTTAAGGATAGCGGAGTCAGGGGGTATGGGGAGAAAGCAGGAACGGGGTACTGATTGAGAATGATCAGCCATGATCACATTGAATGGCGGTGCTGGCTCGAAGGGCCGAATGGCCTACTCCTGCACCTATTGTCTATTGTAAAAGAGAGTTAGATAGAGCTCTAGGGGCTAGTGGAATCAAGGGATATGGGGAGAAGGCAGGCACGGGTTACTGATTGTGGATGATCAGCCATGATCACAATGAATGGCGGTGCTGGCTTAAAGGGCCGAATGACCTTCTCCTGCACGTATTTTCTATGTTTCTATATAATTAATAACATTTTATGATTAATAAAACTATCGTTTAAAAACAACTGCGTTGTTTGTCCTGCCCAAAGTGTGTCCCAGTGGTAAAGACAGATGGTTCCAAAACTGACTGGGTGATGGTGATTTCTTTGTTCTAAAGGTGTACATAGGGATTACGGGAGAGAACTGTTCTACACTGAAAATGCATCCAGTGACCTCGAAAAAAGAATCTGAGGCGGCTGCTCTTTGAGAATTGCGTGGTTACTAAGTGACAGTAACAATGGTTGAATACAGGTGTTACCTTGCCTGCCTTTGTCATTAATAGAGCCAGGATGTTTAGGCGCTGAAAATCTCTGAAATAGGCAGGCAAATAGGCATTATAAAATAACAAAAAAGGCATTTATTGACAAAAAAGGCATGTATTTCCACCACCAAAATATGGTTAAAAATGATAATATAAAGGTATACTACATTAAATGACCAAAGTTGCCTGGTTGCACATAATTACTAACATTTTTTTCAAATTATCTGGTATTAGACCATGCCATTTGCCAGACAGAATATGCTTCAGTTGTGAAAACCTTCTTTCTACCCCAGCTGAGGTCATTGGTGCATACCCGAAACAAGCTGCAGACTCTATATTCATGTCCATATACTCCTTTGATTGTTGACCTGCTTCCAGTGTACCGATGGCCACATTGGCAACATATCTCCCCACAGCATAGGTTGTTTCATCTATTGCGATCAATATTTTGTTGCATGCAACTTCATCTCTAATTTTCTGCACAACAATGTTGAACTTGCTTATTTCACAAAATGCTGGAGTAACTCAGCAGGTCAGGCAGCATCTCAGAAGAGAAGGAATGGGTGACGTTTCGGGTCGAGACCCTTCTTCAGACTGATGTTGAAGTTGCTGTCAACATAATTTTTCCGTAATGATGACTCGCTCGGTATATGTTCCTCTGTGTGTTTCTCTAAAAAACCTCTGAGAGATTTGTTTTCCAATTTAACACAGTGGAATTCCAGCATCAATGAATGCCTTGTTCAGATCACTCAAAAACTCAGATTTGCAACTGGAGCCAGCAGTAAATGTAGTGAGGAGACAAGCTTGCGTATTTCCCACCTTCAGTTTCTCTGCCGTCGACTTGTGTTCAGCTGTCTGTACAGGCTGGGAGACAAAATATTTCTTGTTATGATTTGCTGCTTTCTCACATGCTTTGCAAAACACCACACAGTTGTCTGTAGAGAATATATCACTCCCGTGCACTCTCACCAAATCGTTCCGTTTTTTACAAGGCGTTGACTTGAGTTTAGGCATTTTGACGCTTACAGGGGTAGATCCTACAGGAGTGGGCATGCAGACCTCTACAGGCAGGCCAAGTACAAGCTGAGAAGAGGAATCAGAGCTGCCAAGGAAAGGTACTCTGCGAAGCTGAGGAGCAAGTTCTCAGCTAATGACTCCTCTTCAGTTTGGAAGGGGTTGCAAGAAATCACAAGCTATAAGAGGAAACCCTGGTAACCCTTGGACAATTGTCAGCTGACCAACGACCTGAACGAGTTCTACTGCAGGTTCGATAAACAGAAACTTAACCCTGGTACCCCCTCCCCCCCCCCCCCCCCCCCCAACCAACACTTCACACCTACTCACAGCCTAACTCCAGCCTGAAAAGACTGGACCCGTCCCCACCCACCCCTCTCCAATCACCACTTAACACCCACTTACAGCCTGACTGCAAAAGACTGGGGCCTCGTCCACTACCCACGAATGAACGGCCGACGATGGTGCCCCCGGTTTCTGGTCGGTGGTGGAATTTTTTTTGGAAGTTACGTTAACATGGCAAAAAAAGGCTGATTTAGGCACTCGATCGTGAAAAAGGCATTATCTTGCTGAAATCATCAAAAAAGGCATAAAATGGCACTTATGGCAAAATCCTGGCTCTAGTCATTAACGACGAGGGAAGTACATTGAACAGTACACCTCAGGAACAGGCCCTTCAGCCCACAATGCCCGTGCTGAACACGAACTAAGTTACACTAATCCCCTCAGCCTGCACGTGATCCATTCCCTGCACATCCATGTGCACATCCATGTGCATATCCAAAACCCTCAAAACTCATCCATTCCACTAATTTCTTTTAAAGTATTAATTACATTTTAAAGTGCAATATTCTACCTAGGTGTGATAAATATATATTCATTTATTACTTTAAGCATTTAAATGACGTGCCTTTAATTTGTTTTAACTTGTTTTGGTTGCACTGATCAGGAGTAGCTCTCCTGATTTCCTTGTATCTCTAAGTACAATGACAATAAAGGCTTATTATTATTATTATTAAACACCACCATCGTATCTGCTTCCACCACCACCCCTGGCAGTGCGATTCACCCTTTGTATTTGAAAAAAACACTTAATGGCACATCATCTTTAAACTTTGCCCCTCTCACCTTAAAACGATGCCCTCTCGTAATTGACATTTCTACTCGGGGGGGGGGGGGGGGGGGCTAGGAATGCTAGAATTACTAGCATGTGTCTGTCTGAACACTTTGTACAATTTGTCATCTATCTAGTTGAGAAGATGATCTTTCTTATCCATTGCTGTGAATTCCAGGCCAATATCACTTGCATTGTGAATGTCAGCATTTAGTGTTTGGATCCCCAGCAGTAGGCGTGGGTTGAGAAGAGGTTTGGAATGATGATGGAGGATCTGACGATGTTCTATGCAGCATCTGACGTGGCCCCTGGTGTACAGCAAGACCAAAACATGGATTGGGGCGGCACGGTAGCTCAGCAGTAGAGACGCCGCCTCACAGCACCAGAGACCCTTGTTCGATCCTGACCCCGGATGCTGTCTGTGTGGAGTTTGCACGTTCTCCCTGTGACCGCATGGGTTTCTTCCCACATCCCAAAGATGTGCGGGTTTGTAGGTTAATTGGCCCTCTGTAAAATTGCCCTGAGTGTGTAAGGAGTGGATGTAAAAGTGGGATAACACAGAACTAGTATGAACAGGTGATTGATGGTCAGCCTGTTATTGGGTCTGATGGTCATCAGGGACTCGGGCCAGAATATCTGTAAACTGTTATCAAATGAGGTACTTTCTTTCTAAAATCTTTTGCGATGAAGAGATTGTGGCTCATTTGCAGTTATTGATAATACCTCATTACTTGTGGAGTTTAGTGAATTTATATTGGAGTTGCCAGTGTAAAATGAAGGTAGACACAAAATGCTGGAGTAACTCAGCGGGTCAGGCAGCATCTCGGGACAGTCCCGCCCCCTCCCCTGACATCAGTCTGAAGAAGGGTCTTGACCTGAAACGTCACCCATTCCTTCTCTCCCGAGATGCTGCCTGTCCTACTGAGTTATTCCAGCATTTTGTGTCTACCTTTGATTTAAACCAGCATCTGCAGTTTTTTGCCTACACATTTTGCCAGGGTAACAGATCTCTGTTATAATCAGCTAGTTAAACTGGTCCACATTGCATCAGAAACTAAGCTCAATTCTGTGAAGTTGTTATTTAGTGGATGGTGTTTTGCATTCATTTAATAATATTATTGAAGGCAGTTTATTCTTCCAAATTGGAAAGTATTTGAGTCCAATTTTCTGACCCTGTTTAATTGATGGTATCCCGCTTGCTCTACCTTTTACATGAATTGATTATTTTTGAATTGCTGGAAAACTTGCAAGAAAGATCTGAATTATTGAGAATCTTATTATCTCCAATTAATTCACCACCACTGTGATTTTATTTGGCTGTTATTTTTAATGAAGAAGATTTATTATTTCCAGAATTTGTGTTGTGTAATTAACTTCAGCTGGGGTGCAAATTTGTCTTTGGTCTCGAGAGCTAAAATTAGATACCTAGTTGTGATTACCTCTAGATATCTGCTTCTACATGTCCACGGTACGGAATATCGAGGGCGATACCACTCGCAAAACATTATTTTGCCATAAAATATTTTAAGAACTTGATATAAAAATCTATTAACAGACTATTTTAAAGTGGTCAACACCTGATAGAAACCAATCAATGCCTAATTCCCTGGGTTCCGAGCGTGGAGAAGGGTCCCCAACCTGTACCCTCGCCTGCCCATTCCCTCCACAGATGCTGCCTGACCCGCTGCGTTCCTCCAGCACTTTGTGTTTCGCTCGAATTTCCAGCATCTGCAGTTCTTTGTGTCCACAGTCCACAGCCTGCACCGCCATTCAATATGATCATGGCTGATCATCCAGCTCAGTAACCTGTACCTGCCTTCTCTCCATACCCCCTGATCCCTTTAGCCACAAGGGCCACATCTAACTCCCTCTTAAATATAGCCAATGAACTGGCCTCAACTACCTTCTGTGGTAGAGAATTCCACAGACTCACCACTCTCTGTGTGAAGAAATGTTTTCTCATCTCGGTCCTAAAAGACTTCCCCCTTATCCTTAAGCTGTGACCCCTGGTTCTGGACTCCCCCAACATCGGGAACAATCTTCCCGCATCTAGCCTCTCCAACCCCTTAAGAATTTTATATGTTTCAATAAGATCCCCCCTCAGTCTTCTAAATTCCAGCGAGTATAAGCCTAGTCTATCCAGTCTTTCTTCATATGAAAGTCCTGCCATCCCAGGGATCAATCTGGTGAACCTTCTCTGTACTCCCTCTAAGGCTAGAATGTCTTTCCTTAGATTAGGAGACCAAAACTGTACACAATACTCCAGGTGCGGTCTCACCAAGGCCCTGTACAACTGCAGCAGAACCTCCCTGCTCCTATACTCAAATCCTCTTGCTATGAATGCTAACATACCATTCGCTCTAGATACATACCGTCCTCTCTAGATCGTTGTTATGAAATGCAGTAAAGCTCCAGTAACCCGGCCCTGCCCGAGACCTCACTTGTGCAAGCCCGCTACATTTTCTCGTCTGAAGAAGGGTCTTGACCCGAAACGTCACCCATTCCTTCTCTCCAGAGATGCTGCCTGACCCGCTGAGTTACTCCAGCATTTTGTGTCTACCCACATTTTCTAGACCGTTGGATGTTATTGTATTAATAACACTCCAGGCACCCACTGCTCTCTGGGGGGGTGGAGTTGGGAGAAGAGGAGGGGGGGTAAAAACTAGCCGTGCACATCTTTCACCAACTCACATTAAAACTGTGCCTTTGAGTCTTTGACATTTCCACCATGGGTTCTGGCGTCTGCCCTTACCTAGGCCTCTTGTCATTTTATGTGGTGGGTTTGAAGCAGGCATCACTATTGAATGTGAAGGGTAGGTGGGTGGACTCTGTCTGGTCATTATTCGGCACGTTTGATCATGAATGTTGATGGTACGTGAGAACCCTGGCCTGAATGTTATAAGGTCATAAGTGATAGGAGCAGAATTAGGCCATTCGGCCCATCAAGTCTACTGCCACTTCTCTCCCTCCTAACCCCATTCTCCTGCTTTTTCCTCATAACCTCTGACACCCGTACTGATCAAGAATCTATCTCTGCCTTAAAAATATCCACTGACTTGGCCTCCACAGCCGTCTGTGGCAAAGAATTCCACAGATTCACCACCCTCTGCTTAAAGGTATTCCATCATGCCTCCTTCCTAAAGGAACGTCCTTTAATTCTGAGGCTGTGCCCTCTAGTCCCAGTCTCTTCCACTAGTGGAAACATCCTCTCCACATCCACCATCCAAGTCTTCGTCGGTAAGTTTCTATGAGGTCCCTTCCCCTCATCCTTCTAAACTCCAGCGAGTACAGGCCCAGATGTTGTCTTGATCTTGCTGAGTGCTGGGCTGCATTGCTGAGAAACGGGCCGTGTGATGAAGCTCTGTGCAGTCAGTGAGAACAACCACTTATGACCTTCGTGGTGTCATTCATGAAGGAACAGAAGATGGTTGGATTTGGGGGGCTGTTGCCCGGACCTCTAACAGTGGTGCCACAACAGCCGCACTCGACCTTCTTGCTCATTACAAGTTCACAAGTTATAGGAGTAGAATTGGTCATTCGGCCAATCAAGTCTACTCCGCCATTCAATCATGGCTGATCTCTGCCACCCAATCCCATTTTCCCGCCTTCTCCCCATAACCCTCGACACAATAGGTGCAGGAGTAGGCCATTCGGCCCTTCGAGCCAGCACTGCCATTCAATGTGATCATGGCTGATCATTCTCAATCAGTACCCCGTTCCTGCCTTCTCCCCATACCCCCTGACTCCGCTATCCTTAAGAGCTCTATCTAGCTCTCTCTTGAATGCATTCAGAGAATTGGCCCCCACTGCCTTCTGAGGCAGAGAATTCCACAGATTCACAACTCTCTGACTGAAAAAGTTTTTCCTCATCTCAGTTCTAAATGGCCTACCCCTTATTCTTAAACTGTGGCCCCTTGTTTTGGACTCCCCCAACATTGGGAACATGTTTCCTGCCTCTAACGTGTCCAACCCCTTAATAATCTTATACGTTTCGATAAGATCCCCTCTCATCCTTCTAAATTCCAGTGTATACAAGCCTAGTCGCTCCAGTCTTTCAACATATGATAGTCCCGCCATTCCGGGAATTAACCTAGTAAACCTACGCTGCACGCCCTCAATAGCAAGAATTAGACACCTGTTCTAATCAAGAACTTGTTGATCTCTGCTGTGAAAATATCCACTGACAATGAGTTCCACAGATTCACCACACTCTGACCATAGAAGTTCCTCCTCACCTCCTTTCTAAAAGAGCGAACTTTAATTCTGAGGCTGTGACCTCTAGTCCTAGACTCTCCCACCAGTGGAAACATCCTCTCCACATCCACTCTATCTATGTCTTTCATTATCCTGTAAGTTAATGTGTCCTCTCTATGGCGATGGTTAGTTTTGGTTTCACCGAGCTCCAGTGACGCCAGGTTTGGTGAGATGTGGCATTTGTGCCACGGGCAGTCTCTGGTCTTCCTCTGGGCTGTTGGCTCATTGCTGTGCGGGGAGCCTGGAGCTCTGTGTGTTGCTGGCAAAGTTCACTCTGAATGCTGCTAAGCAGTCTATTGACATTGAAGTGTGCTTGCTAGCACTGAACAATGCATTCCAACACTTTGATTTGAAAGCAGACTAATTGAGTCGGATTTGTTCTAGTTGGGGAAAGAATGGACTTGGACAATGTTCCATTGCTAGATGCCAAATGTACTGAAGATAGACACACAAAGCTGGAGTAACTCAGCGGGTCAGGTGTGGTTAACGGTTAACTAGTTTAGTTTAAATACAGGATGGAAAAAGGCCCTTCAGCCCATCGAGTCCATGCCGACCATCGATCACCCGTTCGCACCAGTTCTCTCTTATCCCATTTTCTCATCCCCTCCTCACACACAATTTACAGAGGGCCAATTAACCCACAAACCCGCACGTCTTTGGGATGTGGGAGGAAACCGCAGCACCCAGAAGAAACCCACGTTGAGGATGTACAAACTCCACACAGACAACACCCGAGGTCTGGATTGAACAGGGGTCTCTGGCGCTGTGAGGCAGCAACGCGACCAGCAGGTAGACACAAAATGCTGGAGTAACTCAGCGGGTCAGGCATCATCTCGGGAGAGAAGGAATGGGTGGCGTTCCTGGTCCAGACCGTTCTTCAGACTGATGTCAGGGGAGGGGGGCGGGATAATATCCCTGACATCAGTCTGAAGAAGGGTCTCGACCCAAAACGTCACCCATTCCTTATCTCCCGAGATGATGCCTGACACGCTAAGTTACTCCAGCATTTTGTGTCTACCTTCGTTTTACACCAGCATCTGCAGTTCTTATCCCACAAACTCTACCAGCATATCCATCTACCTACAAAAGCCTCTTAAACATCACTATCGTTTTTCTGCCTCCATCACCACCCCGGCAGCTCATTCCAATCCTTTTTTTAAACTTGCTCCACACGCCTCCTCTGGCTTCTGCCCTCTAGTCTTTGATGTTCCCACCCTGGGGTGCAAGTTCTGATTGTCTGACTACCCCATCTCTGACACAGAAGGCAGTGGAGGCCATTTCACTGAATGTTTTCAAGAGAGAGTTAGATATAGCTCTTGGGGTTAACGGAATCAAGAGATATGGGGAGAAAGCAGGAACGGGGTACTGATTTTTGATGATCAGCCGTGATCACATTGAACGGCGGTGCTGGCTCGAAGGGCCGAATGGCCTGCTCTTGCGCCTATTTTCTCTGCCTCTCATAATTCTCTCCGGAATGTGAGATGCAAGCTTTATGCACTTCATCTGAAGGATGATAAATCTGGGTGGACCACATCTGGAGTATTGTGTACAGTTTTGGTCTCCTAATTTGAGGAAGAACATCCTTGTAATTGAGGCAGTGCAACGTAGGTTCATGAGATTGATCCCTGGGATTGATCCCTGTCATATGAGGAAAGATTGAAAAGACTAGGCTTGTATTCACTGGAGTTTAGAAGGGTGAGAGGGGATCTTATAGAAACATATAAAATTATAAAAGGACAGGACAAGCTAGATGCAGGAAAAATGTTCCCAATGTTGGGGGAGTCCAGAACCAGGGGCCACAGTCTTAGAATAAAGGGGAGACCATTTAAAACTGAGGTGAGAAAAAACTTTTCCACTCAGGGAGTTGTGAATTTGTGGAATTCTCTGCCGCAGAAGGCAGTGGAAGCCAAATCACTGGATGGATTTAAGAGAGAGTTAGATAGAGCTCTAGGGGCTAGTGGAATCAAGGGATATGGGGAGAAGGCAGGCACGGGGTATTGATTGTGGACGATCAGCCATGATCACATTGAATGGCGGTGCTGGCTCGAAGGGCCGAATGGCCTGCTCCTGCACTTATTTTCTCTGCCTCTCACAATTCTCTCAGGAATGTAAGCTTGCAATACCATTCCGTATTCTTATTCATGTGCAGAGAGGAGCTGCAGGTCCTGGTTTACTCGTATCTATCTGAGCAGGGATAGCACTGGCAGAAGAGCATTGTGATCCTGCATTGTTTTACACACGGCTTCTGATTTGGGAAAAGCACGCCAGGTTTTGGAGGAATGAAATGATCAACGTAGCTTTGGTTGGAGAACGTGTACATAGACATAAAGAGCTGGAGTAACTCGGCTAGACAGGCAGCATCTCTGGAGAGAAGGAATGGGTGACGTTTCACAGAGTGCCGGAGTAAATCAGCGGGTCAAGCAGCATCTCTGGAGAGAAGGAATAGGTGACATTTCAGGTCGAATCTTGAGGAAGGGTCTCAACCCAAAACGTCAGCCATTCCTTCTCTCCAGAGATGCTGCCTGTCCCAGCTTTTTGTGTCTATCTTCTGTGCCAGCTAGCTTCTGCAGTTGCTTCCTACACAAATAAGAATGTGTTTCTTGCCACCACTCCACAGCTCAAACCGACAAACTCCCCTTCTCTGCAAGTCCTAAATGTAATTTGGTAAACGATAATTAAAGGGCGGCGCGGTGGCGCAGCAGTAGAGTTGCTGCCTTACAGCGAATGCAGCGCCGGAGACCCAGGTTCCATCCCGACTACAGGTGCTGTCTGTACGGAGTTTGTACGTTCTCCCTGTGACCTGCGTGGGTTTCTCCGAGATCTTCGGTTTCCTCCCACACCTCAAAGACGTGCAGATTTGTAGGTTAATTGGCTTGGTAAATGTAAAAATTGTCCCTGGTGTGTGTTGGATAGTGTTAGTGTGCGGGGATGGCTGGTCGGCGCGGACCCGGTGGGCCGAAGGGCCTGTTTCTCTAAACTAATAATGAAAGAACTACACAGCTGCACATTTGGTGCATGGGCAAGAATAGATTGGATGAATGGACTCTGCATGTGGTACGTTGCGAGAGGCTGGCGGGAGAGTCTGGTAAGTGTGATGATCGGTGAGGTGGGAGCAGATACCTGGTGGTGTTGCCAGGGTCAGGCTGGCAATCACGTCCAACTCTGCAATGTCGTGTTTGCAGAATGAAGCATGTTAGTTGCTCTGCCTCTGGATCCATTTAACTGGTTTCCCTTGAAGCGGTGCCATGTGGCAGTGAGGGTGAACCCCAACAAGACCAGTGTGCACGGGCGGCAGGGCCTGTGGTCATTGGGAGGAGAGGGGTCGGCATCCTGCCTGGTCTCTGGAGACAAGGGAGCCATTTCTCCGCCTTGTTTTGCAGTTGTGTGTCTGTGTGTATATATGTTTAACTGCCTGGTCTTTTCACTCTCCATTGCGCTGCAGCTGAACAAAAACAGATCTGATCAGATCGTGAACATGTTAAATACATCCACATGTTCAGCTTTGCCTCATGGAGAACTTAGCGTGTGAATGAGTTGGTGAGTGGGTGAGACGCCGTGAGCTTGTGAGGGTGTGCGACGCTGTGTGTGTGTGTGTGTGTGTGTGTGTGTGAATGACTGTGTGTGTGAATGACTGTGTGTGAATGACTGTGTGTGAATGATTGTGTGTGAATGACCGTGTGTGTGAATGACCGTGTGTGTGTGTGTGAATGACCGTGTTACTGACTGTGTGTGTGACTGACTGTGTGTATGACTGACTGTGTGTGAATGACTGACTGTGTGTGTGTGAATGACTGTGACTGCGTGTGTGACTGTGTGTGAGAGTGACTGTGTGTGAGACTGACTGTGTGACTGACTGTGTATGACTTTGACTGTGTGCGTGCGTCTGTGTGTGCGTGCACTGTGTGTGCATGCGACTATGCGTGAGTGCGACGGTGTGCATGCGACTGTGTGCGTGCGACTGTGCGCGTGCGACTGTGTGTGCGTGCGACTGTGCGCGCGTGCGACTGTGCGACTGTGTGTGCGCGACTCTGTGTGCGTGGGACTGTGTGCGTGCGACTCAGTGCGTGCGTACGACTCAGTGCGTGCGTGACTGTGTGTGAGAGCGACTGTGTGTGTGCGTGCGACTGTGTGCGTGACTGTGTGAGAGCGACTGTGTGCGCGTGTGACTGTGCGCGTGCGACTGCGTGCGACTGTGCGTGCGAATGTGTGCGCGTGCGACTGTGTGCGTGCGACTGTGTGCGAGCGACTGTGTGTGTGCGACTGTGCGTGTGCGACTGTGCGTGCGCGACTGTGTGCGCGACTGTGTGTGCGTGCGACTGTGTGTGCGTGCGACTGGATGTGCGCCAAAACACCCAAAGCAAAAGTGAAATAGTTAACAAGCTCAGTCATAGATGTGTTTTAGTATATTGGCCCTGGGGCTAATTGTTAGTTTGCAGATACAGTCGTAGCATTTCAAACACCTTTGGTGAGGATAGACCAGGAGTAGAGGGATCCAATCCACTGCAGGCAAACAGCTAACAGTCCCAGTCAGCGTGGGGAAGGGGGAGGGTTGAAAGCCCCATGTCTGTGCTGCACTCCAGAGCACCATTACACTAGTTTATTCACCGTAGTTTATTTAAAACACAAACCATCGCACTTCAATAGTTTTTGCAATTGAAATAATAAAATGTCAGCAGCGATTTTAACTTCCACGTCTTTCATCTGAAGAATTGTGGCCATGAATCGGAGCAATAAAGGTTGATTGGTATTGTAAATTGTCCCTTCTGCGTAGTATAGTGCTAGTGTACTCGCTGGTCACTGCAGACTTGGTGGGCCGAAGGGCCTGCTCCCGCACTGTACCCCTAAAGTAAAGTCCAACAGAACACTGAAATTCTTACTTGCAGCCACACACCAGGCCTGTAAATGCAATACGCAGATAATATGTAATAATAAACAAAACATTCAATAAAATAGTAGTCCCAATACTAGTGCCAAGAATCCTAGTCCTTAGTGCAATCAAAAGCAGTCCATCGTTCATGGTCTGTGAGGTTAGTGTTGTGCAGTGTTCAAGAGCCTGATGGTAGTCGGGAAGAAGCTGTTCCTGAGCCTGGAGGTCACGGTTTTCAGACTGTACCTTACATAAAGAACTGTAACATCCTTTGTCTGACTGAAACATGGCTGACCCCGCTGGTGCCTGACCAGGTGATCTGCCCATCCGAGTCCTTCACTGTTTTCCGGGCGGACAGAACGAAAGAATCTGGGAAATCCAAGGGCGGAGGAGTCTGCTTCTTGACCAATAATAACTGGTGTAATCCTGGGAATATTAAGACGCTTTCTCGTTCCTGCTCGCCGGACCTGGAACATTTAACTATCCTATGCCGACCATTCTACCTACCCCGGGAGTTCAGCTCGGTGATCATCACAGCCGTCTATATCCCACCGCATGCGGACACCGACGTGGCACTGTCCACCCTACACGATGTGTTGTGTCAACACCAAAACAAGAACCCTGATGCGGCTGTGCTGGTGGCTGGAGACTTCAATAGGGGAAATCTCAAAAAGGTCATGCCCAACTTCTACCAACACATCACGTGTGTCACCAGGGGGGAAAGAACTTTGGACCACTGCTACACGCCGTTCAGGAAAGGCTACAAGGCCGTTTCTCTCCCTCCTTTTGGGAAATCTGACCACGCTGCCATTTTCCTGCTGCCGGAGTACAAACAACGGATAGTACGGGAAGCGACAGTGACGAGGGACGTAAAGCGGTGGGCTGACCATTCAGAGGCCATGCTGCAGGATGCACTGAGCGAAGTCGACTGGAACATGTTCCAAGCAAGTTCCAGAGACGTAAATGAGTTTGCGGAAGCGGTTACGGACTTCATTGCCACAATAGCCGATACCATCATCCCCACGGTAAGGGTCAGTATCTTCCCTAACCAAAAACCCTGGGTGGACAGGTCTATTCGCGTGGCCTTGAATGCTCGCACCGCTGCTTACAACTCCGGCCTGGCATCCGGCAACATGGACGACTACAAGGGAGAGTCCTACCGACTGCGAAGGGCAGTGAAGGATGCAAAAAAGAGGTACCGGGACAAGATGGAGTCACAGATGGAGCAGCAGGACACCAGGCGCCTTTGGCAGGGGCTACGGACTATAACTAGCTACAGGTCCAGCACCCCCTCAACCAGAAGTGCCGGCTCCTCCTTAGCTGATGACCTGAACTCTTTTTACGCACGGTTTGAGACGGGTAACACCACCAGCTCGCCGTCTAAAAACAGCACCGAAGGGGCGCTGGCTAGCGAGGCTGGAGGGGGATCCACCGCCGGGGATGTGCACACATTCTCAGTGTCCGAGCATGAGGTGAGGTGGGCTCTGACGCGTGTGAACACGAGGAAAGCTGGAGGCCCAGATGGTATATCTGGGCGAGTACTAAAGTCTTGTGCTACTCAGCTTGCTCCAGTGCTCACCACAATATTCAACCTCTCCTTGGCAAAGTCCGTGGTCCCTGCATGCTTCAAAAGATCCATCATTGTACCGGTGCCAAAGAATGCCTCTCCAGCGTGTTTAAATGACTACCGACCGGTGGCCCTCACCTCGGTTGTCATGAAATGCTTGGAGAGGCTAGTCAAGAAGCACATCTGCGCCCTCCTTCCTCGCAACATGGACCCACTACAGTTCGCATACCGTCCGAACAGGTCCACGGATGATGCGGTCTCCCAGGTTCTACACACCGCTCTCTCTCATCTGGACAGCCAGGGGGGCTATGTGAGGATGCTGTTCATTGACTTTAGTTCAGCATTCAACACAATAGTCCCCAGCAGACTGGTTGAGAAGCTGCTGGAACTGGGGCTTAGCACCCCTCTGTGTGCCTGGGTCCTGGACTTTCTCACTGCCAGGCCCCAAGTGGTCAGGATGGGGGAACACACATCTAGCTCCCTCACCCTGAACATAGGATCCCCCCAGGGCTGCGTCCTTAGCCCCCTACTGTACTCCCTGTACACACATGACTGTAGGGCCAGGTTCAGCTCAAACTCCATCATCAAGTTTGCTGATGACACTGTGGTGGTGGGCCGGATCTCCAACAACGATGAGAAGGCCTACCGGGAGGAGGTGGCTGATCTGGCACTCTGGTGTCAGGACAATAGCCTCCTCTTGAATGTCACTAAAACAAAGGAGCTGATTGTGGACTTCAGAAGGGCTAAACATCCAAGGACGTACACGCCACTGGAGATAAATGGGTCTATTGTGGATAGGGTGAGCAATTTCAAATACTTGGGAGTCCGCATCTCAGAGGATCTGACGTGGGCAACGCACATTGCCGCACTGGTGGGTAAGGCTAAGCAGCGCCTTTACCACCTTAGACAACTGAGGAAATTCAGAGTGTCGCTGAGGATCCTCCATTGCTTCTACTCTGGGGCTGTAGAGAGCATCCTGTCCGGCAACATTACAGTCTGGTTTGGGAACAGCTCTGCCCAGGACAGGATGGCCCTGCAGAGAATAGTGCGTTCGGCAGAACGCACCATGGGAACTACACTCGTCCCCCTGCAGGACCTATACATCAGGAGGTGCAGATCCAGAGCAAGCAAGATCATGAGGGACCCCTGCCACCCCAGTAACGGACTGTTCCAGATGCTACGGTCAGGCAAACGCCTCCGCTGTCACGCTGTGAAAACGGAGAGGATGAGACGGAGCTTCTTCCCACAGGCCATCAGGACTGTCAACTTTGATAACCCCAGAGACTAAATTTTTGTCGACACTTTTTGTGCTATGTTTAGTAACTTATTAACTTTATTTATATGCTGTAACTGTAATTATTTTTGTGCACAACCCGCAGGCATTGCCACTTTCATTTCACTGCACATCGAGTATGTGTATGTGACAAATAAATTTGACTTGACTTGACTGACTTCACCATGGTGGGAGTGATGGAGATCAGAGCGTGGCCAGGGTGGTGTGGGTCATTGGGTCAGTGTGGTGTGGGTCTCTGATGCTGGCTGCCTGTTTGAGGCAGAGAATCCTGTAGATCCCTTTGATGGTGGGGAGATGAGTAAGGTCATAAGTGATAGGAGCAGAATTTAGGCCATTCGGCCCATCAAGTCTATTCCACCATTCAATCGTGTCTGATCTATCTCTCCCTCCTAACCCCATTCTCCAGCCTTCTCCCCACAACCCCTGACACCCGTGATGGGGCAGAGCGTGTCAACCACTCTCTGTGTTCCCGACTGTTTGAGTTGGCCCACCAGGTGGTGATGCTGCCAGTCATGTGCTCTGTCTGTATACCTGTACCACCATGCCGATGGTAGGAGTAGGCTCGCCAACTGTCCCGTATTAGCCAGGACATTCTGTATTCCCACTCTACCAATGGTAGCTGCAACCTGCCTCCCGGCCCGGACAGCCACCATTGGTGGAGCGGGAGCACGTGGCCGCTGGCTGGGTGAGGTCATGTGGGGCGCAGGGCGGTGACGTCACCCTTTGTCCCGTATTTGGGAGTGAGGAAGCTGGCCAGGGTAGGAGTGTGATTAGAGCGTGGCCAGGGTGGTGTGGGTTCTTGATACTGGCTGCCTCTTCAACATCATCAAACGTTGCTTCATGGATGTGCACGTGTGGCGATGTGAGGTGTGTGTTGGTGCAGGCAGGGAAGGGGGGGAGGGAGGGTGAGAATGGAGGGGTCCTGGACCTGCACCAGCCCAGAAGCTTCCTGTGTGACTCTAGCCCCACAGGGCGTCTGGGTGTGGTGCCACCACACTGGATGGACTGGTTTTCCTTGGTTACAGGAAGCTGTGATCCCAGCTCTCAATGTACAGCGCAGTCCCTGCCTTCATCAGAGGCCAGCTCCTTGCCGTTCCGACTTCCCCTCTGCCAGGGGGCTGCTGTGATTCTCCGATGCACAGCACCATGTCGTACGATACGATACGATCGACTTTATTGATCCCAGGAGGGAAATTGATTGGCCAACAGTTATAAAAACACGAAAAAACATGGAACCTGAAAGTAGAGTGACGAGTGGAAAGGATTGGGGATGTGCATAGATTGGATGGGGGGGGGAGGGAGGGAGGGAGGGAGGGACAGAGGGGGAGGGAGGGGGGGGGGGAGAGGGGTGTCAGTCTCAGCCACAGCTCAGAGGGTGTCCTGTGAAGCAATTCATTTGTAAATCTGTGCAGATTTCTTTCCATGTTTTGTGTGGGGTCCCTCTTCATGGCCTCACGGTGCCAGAGACCCGGATTCAATCCTGACCACGGGTGCCGTCTGTACAGGGTCTTGTACGTTGAAAGATACACATGGAGACAGGCCCTTCGGCCCATCGAGTCCACGCCGACCGTTCACACGGGTTCCACGTTCTCATCCACTTTCTCATCCACTCCCTACACACTAGAGGGGCAATTTACCGAGGGCCAATTAACCCACAAACTTTAGGACGCGGGAGGAACCCCACGTAGTCACAGGGAGAACGTGCAAACACCACACACACAGACGGCATCTGATGTCAGTATGGAACCCGGGTCTCTGGCGCTGCGAGGCAGCAGCTCTACCCGCTGCACTTGGACGTGCTGTGGATCACACACAGTCAGCGGCCCGCTGCACTGTCATGTATTAGCACCAGATGAGTTTTGATAAATGCTGAAGACTTTCAACTGAGCGGGGTGCCGTGCACCCTAATAATTCAGAATTTTCCGGGACTGTCAGTAATGTGGTTTAAAGCTTGAAGTGTGATAAATGGTGGCTCTGTATGGTTGTTCAATTACTGTAGGTCTGCGCACACAAGTAGACTGGTCCCACAGGAGGCATAACGAGATGAGCCAAGTACCAAAGCATTCTTTTGGCAGTTGCACTATAATTACTCTATTGTACAAATAGCTCAGTAAGTTATCTATTAATTACCCAAGCCTTCTGAAACCCTCCTGCTGTGATCAGTTAGGGCTGATTACTTTGCCTGTAGCATTCCACGAGCTTTCCTCCAACCTTATCCAGAAATAAATTCACGGCTTCTATTAGCTTCGCCGTTTTAGTTTTGCTGTTGGACTTTGGAAATAAGCCTTGGCTTTGGGATGGTACGCAGAACAGTACAGTCATAGGTGATAGGAGCAGAATTAGGCCATTCGGCCCATCAGCCATTCAATCATGGCTGATCTATCTCTCCCTCCTAACCCCATTCTCCTGCCTTCTCCCCATAACCCCTGACACCCGCACTGATCAAGAATCCATCTATCTCTGCCTTAAATATATCCACTGACTTGTGGCCTCCACAGCTGTCTGTGGCAAAGAAGCCCACAGATTCACCACCCTCTGGTTAAAGAAATTCTCCCTCTTCTCCTTTCTAAAGGTACGTCCTTTAATTCTGAGTCTGTGACCTCTGGTCCTAGACTCTCCCACTAGTGGAAACATCCTCTCCACATCCACTCTATCCAAGCCTTTCACTATTCAGTAAGTTACAATGAGGACCCCCTTATCCTAAACTCCAGCGAGCACAAGCCCGGTGTCATCACATGCTCATCAGTACAGGACAGGAAGAGGCCCTTCAGCCCACATCATCTGTGCTGAACATGAGGCCAAGACCAACACTTACCTGCCTGCGCATTATCCATATCCCTCCACGCCTTTGTCCACCCCACTCTGCCTCAGGAAAGCAACCAACATCACCAAAGACCTTTCCCACCCTGGTCATTCCTCGGCCTCCCTGATCCCATCCAACAGAAGATTGAAAGCATACGTGGACTCAGGAACAGCTTCTTCCCCTCTGTTAGCAGTCTGAAGAAGGGTCCCGAACCGAAATGTCACCCAACATTTTTCTCCAGAGATGCTGCCTGACCTGCTGAGTTAATGCAGCACTTTGTGTTTATCTCCATTACATTATATATTTTTACCTGCCTAAAAGTCTACTAAACACCACTATCACCCCATTGTGGGCATTGCTCTTGGTCCCTGTGACTGATGCGTTACAATGAGAACTCTATTCTGCACTGTGTATCCTTCCCTCTGCTCTACCTATTGTACTCGAGTTTGACTGGATTGCATTAATGTATAGTGTAGTTTAGTTTAGAGATACAGCACGGAAACAGGCCCTTCAGCCCACCAGGTCCATGTCGACCAGTGACCCCCACACATTAACACCATCCTACACCCACTAGGGACAATTTTTACATTTACCAAGCCAATTAACCTACAAACCTGTACGCCTTTGGAGTGTGGGAGGAAACCGAAGATCTCGGGGGAAAACCCACGCAGGTCATGGGGAGAACGTACAAACTCCGTACAGACAGCACCTGTAGTCGGGATGGAACCCGGGTCTCCGGCGCTGCATTTGCTGTAAGGCAGTAACTCTACCGCTGCACCACTGTGGCTGCCAGTTTTATTTGATTGTATAGCATGCATACCTCAATACACGTGACAATAATAAACGGAGCCCCGAACCCTCTGTTTTCCTCCTCCAAGGGTATTGCAGAAATGAGCACAAAACGCAAGGTGCTGGAGGACCTCACGTGGGTGAGGCAGCATCTGTGGAGTTCAGCTCAGTTTATTGTCATGTGCACAGAGGTACAGTGAAAAGCTTTCTGTTGCGTGAAAGACAATACATGATTACAATCGAGCCCTTCAGTGTACAGATACAGGATTAGGGAATAACGTTCAGTGCAAAGTAAAGCCAGCAAGGATAGTCCGAGGGGTATCAAGAGTCAAGAGTGTTTTATTGTCATATGTCCCAGATAGAACAATGACATTCTTACTTCAGAGGTAGATAGTAGTTCAGCACTGCTCTCTGGTTGTGCTAGGATGGTTCAGTTGCCTGATAACAGAAGGACGGGACAGATGATGTTTCGGGTTGTTCCGGACAATGTCCACCAGCACTTTGTGTTTGTATCAGGATGCAAACACCTGCAGTTCCCTCCGTCTCATTCTGCCATATTTTGTTTGGCAATGAAACTGTTGTGAAGTGTCTTGGGATATTTTGCTTTATTAAAGGTGCTTTAAAGAGACAAGGTGTTGTTGTAGACTACAAACATTTGAGAGGATCAATTTACGTTGCTCTAGTTCTTTTTGAGAGATGCAACGTGAAATCAGGCCCTTCGGCCCACCGAGTCCACGCCGGCCAGTGCTCGCCTGTATACTAACACGAAGCTACACACTAGGGACGGTTTACCTAGGCCGATTAACTTACAATCCTGCACGTCTTTGGAGTGTGGAAGGAAACCCAAGCACCCGGAGAAAGCCCACGTGGTCACAAGGAGAATGTGACGCAGGAACACTACCACTACACCACTGTTCAGAATAATGAAAGGCATAGATAGAGTGGATGTGGAGAGGATGTTTCCACAGGTGGGAGAGTCTATGAACAGAGGTCACAGCCTCAGAATTAAAGAGCGCTCTTTTCGAAAGGAGGTGAGGAGGAACTGTAGTCAGAGGGTAGTTAATCTGTGGAACTCATTGCCACAGAGGGCTGTGGAGGCCAAGTCAGTGGATATTTTTAAGGCAGAGATAGACAGATTCCTGATTAGAACGGGTGTCAAGGGTTATGGGGGGAAGGCAGGAAAATGGGATTAGGAGGCAGAGATCAGTCAAGATTGAATGGCAGGGTGGACTCGATGGGCCGAATGGCCTAATTCTACTATAACTTGTAAACGTGTTCATACCTTTGTACAGAGTGAGAGCCTCTGGAATAAAGAATGTAGTTGTGAGCAAGGTTGTAGTTGTTATTGGGGAGGGGCAGTGTTGGCTTCAAGTGTATCTGTCATCAGATCACGAATGACTAACTACTTTGGCATGTGAAGCAGAACAATCTGGAATTTTTCTCACTGCCGTGAAAGCATTGTGTTTTTTTTTCCTGCCAGATTTCCAGCTAAATTTTAATTTAGAATCGAGTTTACCCTTGGAATGTATTTGATGTGGCTCAAAAGATTCTAGTACAAAAGGAATGAGTGGCGTGCGCATTGATTAACAACTGGGGAATTGTCTGCAGCCATTGCCAAAACTCAGTAAACTGAGATGGTCAAATGGAAGGAGAGGAATTTCTTTTTCAAATAAAAAAACCCCCCCAACTTAAACTCCTAAATGGCGAAGGGCTGGAGTGGAAGAACTTTTTTTTCTCTCTGTAAAATTTGGCAAAGTGCTGGGTTTGGAAAGGTTTTTAGTTTTGTAAAAAAATCTCTTGTCGAGTTGTTGCTCTCCAGACCTAAAGAGGCCCAGGACGGGATATTTAGTGCGGTCTTTATTCATTCACTCTGCATGCCTGGGTGGTTTTGTATACTGGCTGGGATGGGGGTCATTGTTGGTGCTTCCTGAAGGAGCAGCTGAACAATTTCATCAGCTTCTAACCCCGTGTGAAGCGGTGGAATGAAACGGCGTGCTCGGGGGGCCCCTGCACGCAAGTGCACAAAGCAGTGTGTCTGTGCCAGGAGGGTGTGTATCAATGTGTCAAGCACTCCCGTCAGTGTGAGAACACACTGGCTCGTGTATGGACATTTTGCCGCGCTGTGCCTCCGAGCCTGTCTGTGAACTTTACCCATGATCTGCAGGCATTTGTTGTGCGTGCCACATCTGCAAATTAAATTTGGAAAGACAATTTAAAACACGGACTTGGAATCTAGCGTGAAGTGGAAGTAAAAATTGCAACTACGAATAAACTTGTCAAAGAAAAGCTTCATTTTCCTCTTTATATATAGCACAACAGTGCCCTGTGTTATTAAAGATGTGGTTTAGTTTAGAGATACAGCGCGGAAACAGGCCCTTCGGCCCACCGGGTCCACGCCGACCAGCGATCCCCGCACATTAACACTATCCTACACACTAGGGACAATTTTTACATTTACCAAGCCAATTAACCTACATACCTGCATGTCTTTGGAGTGTGGGAGGAAACTGAAGATCTCGGAGAAAACCCACGCAGGTCTCGGGGAGAACGTACAAACTCCGTACAGACAGCGCCCGTAGTCGGGATGGAACCCGGGTCTCCAGCGCTGCATTAGCTGTAAGGCAGCAACTCTACCGCTGCACCACCGTGGTTAAGCAGTTATATGTGACTTGTTGGTCTGTAAAATGGGTCTTGGGGTCTCTTTAAAAGATTGAGAAATTAAGGCAAACTAAGGATTATTCTGCATTTCCAGTTTGGAAGTACATTTTATGGCTGAGTTGGTTGTTTATAATCGAGTTTATGCACTAGATAAAACTCCGATTCATTTCATCTGTTGGGCTTGAATGAAGAGATAGACTTGAAGGATGTTTCTGAAATGAGAAAGGTGGTATTCGTGGTTGTGAAAATAATGTAAATTGTGTTAATAGGTGCTGGATGGTTGACGTGGACTCTGGGCTGAGAGCTTTGCTTCACTGCTGTAAGATGCAGACTCTTTGAAAGCAAGGTCTAGATTCAAAGGGCAATTTCAAGAGGGCAACACCAAGAAAACAATAACATGATTGTGGTATTACTTATTGGGGTGAGATCAGCACCGATGGGTGGGTGGTAATGGGTGCAGGAAAGAATCTTGTCAGAGATTTTAGTTTAGAAATACAGCACAGAAACAGGCCCTTCAGCCCATCGTGTCCATGCCGACCATCGATCACCTGTTCACACTAGTTCTATGTTATCCCGCGTTCTTATCCACTCCCTACACACTAGGGACAGTTTACAGAGGGGCCGATTAACCTACAAACCCACCGTCTTTGGGATGTGGGAGGAAACCGGAGCACCCGGAGGAAACCCACGTGGTCACAGTGAGAACGTGCAAACTCCCCACAGACAGCACCTGAGGTCAGGGTCAAACCCGTCTCTAACGCTGGGAGGCAAGTCTGTCACTGATGAAGCCTATAGGTGAGGTGGCAAGTACAGGTTTCAGTAGCCAAGTGATGCAAGTGTAATTGTGATGTAAACACTGTGACAACCTCTGCCTGGGATTGGGCTTCAGATCAACGTTGTGACGGGACCTATACTTGCAAAGGCTGGGCCAGCACTCCTCGCTACCTGTGGCCCATGACCTCTCCACTGCTCCTGGCAATGGCTCCCACACCCATCTCCTCCCCTCCACAGGGTGATACTTCCAGCACCTTCTAGGTGGGCTGGGGGTTGGGGTGGGGGGGGGTGGTGGGGGGTGGACCAGGGTGATACTTCCAGCACCTTCTAGGTGGGCTGGGGGGGGTGGGGGGTGGACCAGGGTGATACTTCCAGCACCTTCTAGGTGGGCTGGGGGTTGGGGTGGGGGGGGTGGTGGGGGGTGGAGCAGGGTGATACTTCCAGCACCTTCTAGGTGGGCTGGGGGGGGGGGGGGTGGACCAGGGTGATACCTCCAGCACCTTCTAGGTGGGCTGCAGGAGGACCCAGGACACAACGATGGCCGGCCGGCACCCACTGGACCCTGGACCTTGAATGATGGCAGCTGTGTAATCAATGCAAACATAATTGCACTGCACGGGTGACAAATAAAGCAGGGTTGGTATATTGGACAGCAGCAGTGACTTTCAACCATACCATTCTCCCTCTCTCACGATGTTGTCAGTAAACTTCATGGTGGGACGAGGGGCTTTGTAAATTCCAACTTGCACTTGGTTATTTGTGGAAGGACTTGTACAGAATGTCTTGCTGCAGCTTAATGTAGATATCATTCTTCAAACATCTCGATTTACGATGGGATTACGTTACGATAAACCCGCTGTAAATGGAAAATATCGTGTTGAAAACGCATATCGCCAGCCCGGGGGGAAAAATTCAAAATTGGAAGTGCGGTTTCTACTGAATGTATATCGCTTTTTGCACCATCGTACAGTCGAAGCATCGTGACTCGAGGAGCATCTGTACTTTATTTGATAGAGGGCGATACAAAATATATGAAGAAACGATATTACAATTCCTTGCGCATTAATTCCAATCACGATTAATCGGGACAAATGCCCAATCCATTGACGATTGCAAACTGTCAATTAAATGTCAGTAAAATTACTTTTAATTACCCCAGACTTCATTGCCTCTTGGTCTGCATTGATTCAGTTGACAGGAGGTGTGGCTAATATAGCACATCGCAATGTGAAATAAATAAAATAGACAATAGCTGCAGGAGTAGGTCATTTGGCCCTTCGAGCCAGCACCACCATTCACTGTGATCACGGCTGATCATCCACAATCAGTACCCCGTTCCTGCCCTCTCCCCATACCCCCTGACTCCGCTATCATTAAGAGCTCTATCTAACTCTCTCTTGAAATGGCCATGTTATTTGTGTGTCTCAGTGTTCAGCCATAAGATACACTGAATACGGTGCAGAATATGGTTCTCAGCATTGTAGCGCATCAGCTCCACAGACAAAGTCCATCCGCAATGGAGTAGAGCTGAATCGGACAGTCCGCTAGCTTGTGGAAGAATTGAATTGAATTGAATAAATTTTACTAGCCAAGTATGTACACATACAAGGAATGTGCCTTGGTACTTTGCGCGCAAGTAACAACACGACACAAAGTAAATAATTAAGAATCAAACATTATAATTTACACACGTGAAGAATTAACATAACATGCAGTTCAGAAGCCTGATAACACAGGGGCAGAAGCTGTCTAGGTTTTTAGTTCTTGGTACTCCAAAATATTCCAGATGGAATTTAAACTGGAGGTGGCGGAGTATGGACTTAAGCAATAGACAATAGGTGCAGGAGGAGGCCATTCGGCCCTTCGAGCCAGCACCGCCATTCAATGTGATCACGGCTGATCATTCTCAATCGGTACCCCGTTCCTGCCTTCTCCCCATACCCCCTGACTCTGCTATCATTAAAAGCTCTATCTAGCTCTCTCTTGAATGCATTCAGAGAATTGGCCTCCACTGCCTTCTGAGGCAGAGAATTCCACAGATTCACAACTCTCTGACTGAAAAAGAAGGGCTTCCTGGAGAAGAAGAGCTGCCTTAAATGTAGTTGTGTGTGGTTGAGTAACTATAGTGGGGTGAAGACTACTCCATGCTTTAACTGTGTGAGGGAAGAATGAATTGCTACACACATCTGTCTTGGCGGCTGGTATCTCAAAGTGAATGGAATGCCCTCGTCTGCTCCTGGTCTGTTTGAGTTTGGTGCAGATTTGGTCATCTGTGTCGAGCTGCATGAATGATGCTTTCATGTTTGTGTAGCTGAGTGACATTTAGTGGCAAAATGCTAAAACATAATAAGAAAATACTATGAAGAATTTTAAACATTTGGTCATCCCTGGAAGAATTATGAGAGGCATGGATCGGGTAGACCGGCAGAAGCTATTCCCCAGAGTGGGAAAACAATCAAATACTAGAGGCCACAGCTTTAAGGTGAGAGGGGCAAAGTTTCAAGAAGATGTGTGGGACAAAATGTTTACACGGTGTTGGTGGGTGCCCGGAATGTGCTGCCTGGGGAGGTGGTGGAGGCAAGAGGCTTGTTGATAGGAAGATAAGAGTTGGTTTTGGTATCATCTTCACCTAGGGTTGCCAACTTCCTCACTCCCAAATACGGGACAAGGAGACGTCAACGCCCCGCGCCCCACGTGACCTCACCCAGCCAGCGGCCACGTGCTCCCGCTCCACCAATGGCATCCGCCATTGGTGGAGCGGGAGCACGTGGCCCCTGGCTGGGTGAGGTCACATGGGGTGAGGTCTCGTGGGGCGTGGAGCGGTGACGTCACCCGTTGCCCCTTATTTGGGAGTGAGGAAATTGGCAACCCCATCTAATACGGGACAAGGGCGGTCCAGTACGGGACAAACTAATTTAGCCCAAAATACGGGACGTCCCGGCTAATACGGGACAGTTGGCGACCCTGTCTTTGCCTGAAACTTTGCGGGCCGAAGGGCCTGTGCCTGTTCTGTTCTATGTTAATTAACTAACCTAATGACTGATGAGAGGCGTGATCTTATGTGCTTTGATTTCCAGAGAGTTATTCTCTCAGGTACCACCAGGCAATGAAGATGATGCCGTTGTTTGTAATCTCAGACTATTATTATGCTCGGCGCGGGCAAGAAAAAAAGATGCAGCATCAGGATTGCTCAGAAGGCCCCTCGGGCAATTTCCTACATTCAGGATGATTATGGTTGATCCTGCCTGATCCCCATATCCCTTGATTACCTTTTCATGTCAAAAAAAAAAAACCTCGCATTCTCAGCCTTCGCCGTGCTTGTGGGTTCAGCTTGCACGGTTCTCTCCGGCAGTGAATTCTAAAGCACTCTCCTAATCTCACCCCTTACCCTGTTAGAATGCCCTTGGTTCTGGCCCCTCAAAGCCACAAGAAACATTCTTGGCAGCCTCAGCAATCCCTTTTGAAATTCATTCCAACTTCCATTGAGCGCAGGCTCATAAATCCTCTCCCTGCATTGCAGGAAATCGATCCCAAGTATCTCTCCAGGGGGATGAATCTGTTCCAGTCAAAAGTTGCGTGTGGTGTTCCTAAACCCTCTACAATTCCTTGTATGTGTACATACTTGGCTAGTAAAATGTATTCAATTCAATTCAATTCTTCCACAAGCTAGCGGACTGTCCGATTCAGCTCTACTCCATTGCGGATGGAACCGTATTCAGCCTATCTTATGGCTGAACACTAAGACACACAAATAACATGGCCATTTCAAGAGAGAGTTAGATAGAGCTCTTAATGATAGCCAATTCCAGCGCCACTTGTAATTGACCCCACCACTGCAAATAAGATTGTACTCAAATTATAGTGTTATACTGAAGATAGACACAAAAAGCTGGAGTAACCCAGTGGGTCAGGCAGCATCTCGGAAGAGAAGGAATGGGTGATGTTTCAGGGAAAAGACCCTTCTTCAGACTGATGCTGAACTCTCGTCGGAGAGAGGAGGAGAACTTCTTCACAGTTGACATACCTTGAGGAGATTTGGCAGTGGAGCGGCAAAATGTGCAGGAAAAATGTGTAGCCTGAAGAAGGGTCTCGACCCGAAACGTCACCCATTCCTTCTCACCAGCGATGCTGCCTGACCCACTGAGTTACTCCCGCATGTGGTGTCTACCTTCGATTTGAGCCAGCATCTGCAGTTTTTTTCCTACTCATAGAGTTATACTGAAGAGTGAAGAGAGATAGGACACAAGGAACTGCAGATGCTGGAATTGCGTGTAGAACACAAAGTGCTGGAGTAACTGAGCGGGTCAGGCAACATCTCTGGAGGACATGGACAGGTGACGTTTTGGGTCGAGACATTCTTCAGGTGACTGTAGACTGATCCTTCAGGCTACTGCAGTGACACAAAACGTCGTCTATCAAATGCTGCCTGACCTGCTGAGTTCCACCAGCACTTTGTGATTTACTGAGGTCCCAGAAACCTTGTCCTGAGATTGTGCTCCCTCAATCTTATCTCTATGACCGGGGTAAGCTCTCTGATATTCCAGATGCTCCCTCAGTTACGGGCACCTGGTTAATGTACAAGGGGTGGACTGGTGGGATGGATAGAGTCACAGAGTGATTCAGCATGGAAACAGGCCCTTCCCCCCCAACTTGCCCACACCGGCCAACATGTCCCAGCTGCACGAGTCCCACTTGCCTGCATTTGGCCCATATCCCTACCAAACAGTCCTATCCATGTACCTATCTAACTGTTTCTTAAATGTTGGGATAGTCCCAGCCTCAACTACCTCCTCTGGCAGCTCGTTCCATACACCCACCGCCCTTTGTGTGGAAAAGTTACCCCTCAGATTCCTATTAAATATTTTCCCCTTCACCTTAAACTTATGTGCTTTGGTCATCGATTCCCCTAATCTGGGTTCGGGACTTTGTGCATCTACACAATGTATTGGGAAACAGGGGTTGCCTTTTTCTGTAAACCATCATCTGCATCTCCTTGTTTAGTTTAGTTTAGAGATACAGTGCGGAAACAGGCCCTTCGGCCCACCGACCAGCAATCCCTGCACAGTAAAACTATCCTACACACACGAGGGACAATTTACATTGATACCAAGCCAATTAACCTACAAACCTGTACGTCTTTGGGGTGTGGGAGGAAACCGAAGATCTCTGAGAAAACCCACAGAGAGAACGTACAAACTCTGTACAGACAGCACCTGTAGTCAGGATCGGACCTGGGTCTCTGGTGCTGTAAGGCAGTAGCTCTACCACTGTGCCACCGTGACACCCCTTGTGTCTATTAATTGCCTCCAACTTGGTTAGCATGGACAATGTGGGCCGAAGGGCCTTTTGCCATGCTGTGTTGGTCTATGAGTCTAAGACAGGTCATAGTTAGTTCCAAACCAACTGCCCTGAAAGACGCTCATGAAACGAGATTTTCATTTTGATGAGGCGATGTTTGTTCTTCAGTGTAGTTGGAGTTGTGTTTGGCACGCTGTTGTAATTGTTGGCAGGACGTTGCTTGCTGGTTGTGAGGACTGGCTGTGGGTGGCTCGGAGCTGGGACCTGTGTTGACTAGCGCTCTCGACTTTGCCCGTGATCTGCAGGGTTGAGCAGAAGTATTCAATTAACAGCTAACTCAGTCACACTGTGTTGGTCTCCAAGATTCAAGAGCATTTAATTGTCATCTGTGCTGACAATGAGACAACGAGATTCACACTTACAGCAGCATAGCAGGTACACAGATAGTATATAATAACCACAAATATCCGAAGAAATAATAACCCCAATATTGGTGCAAAAACACCAAAGATAAGATGCATCCATCGTTGAGGTCAGGGTCGTGCAGTGTTCAAGAGCTTAATGGTTGCTGGAAACATGCTGTTCCTGAGTATCATAAAATGCTGGAGTAACTCGTGGGTCAGGCAGCATGTCAAGAGAGAAGGAATGGGGGACGTCTCGGGTCGAGACCCTTCTTTAAACGGGTCTCGACCCGAAACGTCACCCATTCCTTCTCTCCTGAGATGCTGCCTGACCCGCTGAGTTACTCCAGCACTCTGTGCAACGTCACCTATCCATGTTCTCCACAGATGCTGCCTGACCCGCTGAGTTACTCCAGTACTCTGTGAAACGTCACCTATCTATGTTCTCTAGAGATGCTGCCTGACCCGCTGAGTTACTCCAGCACTCTGTGCAACGTCACCTATCCATGTTCTCCACAGATGCTGCCTGACCCGCTGAGTTACTCCAGCACTTTATTTCTTCTTAAGTAGCAACATGTTGATGTTGTATTTATTTGGAAAAATGTGGGCCCAGATTCTGTTGGTGAATCCTATTCCAAAAAAAAAACTGTTTCAAGGTTTGCCAGAGACTTCTGGCCTCGAAATATGAAGTAGAAATGGCAGCAAGATGTTGCGATAGCAGTGATCATGTTGACAGCGTGTACCTGGGTCGCGTAGACATGTACTGGCACTCCACACCATCACTCCTTCCACTCTTCCTGACAAAACAACGTGGGCAGACACAAAATGCTGGAGTAACTCAGCGGGTCATTGTCCCGCACCCGAAACGTCACCAACTCCTTCTCTCCAGAGGTGCTGCCTGACCCGCTGAGTTACTCCAGCATTTTGTGTCCACCTTCGATTTAAACCAACATCTGCAGTTTTCTTTCCCTAAACAGTGTGGGCTTCGGCAGGGCATGTGCTTACCGTGGGACTCTGGGGGCTGCCTTCATTCGGAAGCTACAAAGCAAGGCATGAATGTGCTTTTTAATGCGTGATTCTTTATATTTAAAAAATATATATGATAGGAGCCAAAGATTGAATCTCTTGTCATGCTTACACTTTTTATTTTTTCATATTTAATCAAAACCATTTGGCTTGGAACTGCTGAGGAGAGAATCTTGATGTTACTGATGACTGAAACCAGCTCACTCTTAAGGGGGCCTTTCTAACTTGTGGTGGCTTTTTGTGTTCGCAAGGAGATGTAAACTTTTACACTTGCTGCAATGAAACGTCACGATCTAGGTTGCACATTTAGAACATTATTGAGATCTTTTCTTGGGGTGATCTCTGACTTGTTGCATGGATTTGTACCCATTTTAACGCAGTTCGTTGTGAAATTGATCAGCACATTGGTCGACACTCCAAAGACGTACAGGTTTGTGGGCTAATTGCTGTGGAATAATGGTAAATTGTCCCTGGTGTGCGTAGGGTAGTGTTAGTGGTCAGCACAGACTCGCTGGGCCGAAGGGCATGTTCCTCTAAACTAAAATCTTTCCCATCTTGAGAGGAACAATCTATGTTTTTGTTTCTCGTCTTACTATCCCAATACATCTTGTAGTAATCGTGTGAGTTAAATTTACCTGATTAGATTAACTTGTGAATGGTTGTTTAGTATTGTCACGTGTACTGAGGTACAGTGAAATGCTTTGTTCTGTGTGTTGTCCAATCAAATCAGAATACATAGCTGAACCAAACTCCAGTACAATAGGTAGAGCAAAGGGGAAGATACAGAGTGCAGAATCTAGTTCTCAGCATTGTAGCGCACCAGTTCCAGAGGAAAAAGTCCAATGTCTGGAGTGGGGTAGGTTGGTGAACCAGACAGTGCCCTAGTTTGTGGAAGGAGCATTCAGAAGTGGTTCCTGAGTCTGGTGGTGTGCGCTTTCAAGTTTCTGTACTGTTTGCTTGACAGGAAAGGGGAGAAGGGGGAATGCTTGTGGTGTGAGTGGTCCTTGATTGATTGGCTACTTTCCCAGTGTGGCCTTGAGTGTAGATGGCAGGTCTGTGTGACGGACTGGGCTGCAACTGCGAATATGTTGGTCGAGGGAGGTAATTCTTGGGCTTTTTTATTTTTGCTCGTACCTCCAACTCTTGTCGAGGAACGTTTGTCAGTCGTATACCTCCGTCCTTGTGTTTCCTTAAGAGTGAATCGTAGGTCAGCAGCTGGAGGGAACATAAACTCCTGTGCACAGTTCCTTGAGTTTCTGCCCAAATTAATCATGGTGATGTGAGTTTGGAAGTGCCTCGGCCTTCTTCCCGTGGTGGCCCGGGGCAGTCCTTGTCAGGCTGCGTTTCAGGTGCGGAGCAGGAGGACTTACTCTGCTCTCTCCGGTTTGACAGCTTGTCCTTCACCCTGATACTGCCTGATGCAGCAGCACCCAGTCTCTGCACTGCCCCCAGGCCTCTGCTGATTAAACCCATGACTCTCACCATCACGGACAAACCTCGGCTGCCTCCTCCCTGACTTCAGTAATTACTCCATGCACATAGCCGGGGAAGGCATTCCAAGGTGTCTAATTTACTCTGGCACTGAACCCAGACTGGTGCACTGAAAGACAACTGAAACGGGATTGCTATGAAAAATAAATATGTAGGTCAAACAAATGGGACAGGAGACGGGGCATTTTGGTCAGCACAGATGGGCTGGGCTGAAGGGCTTGTTTCTGTGCTGGGGTTTTGTACACTGCTTATTGGAACCTTGCTTTTAGGACAAAGAATATAATGCAGCACAGGAACAGGTCCTTTGGCCGACAATGTCCATGTCAAAGAAATTAAGTGAGACTAATCTCATCAGCCTGCATATGATCCAGACTCCTCTATTGCCTGCATATCCATGTGCCTATTTATCAGCCTCTTAAATATTGCAAATGTACCTGCCTCCACCACCACCCCTGGCAGCTTGTTCCAGTCCCCCACCCACCCTCTCTCTGCGTGGTGTGTGTGTGTGGGTGCCCCACGCATTTACTTCACACACGCATATATACACACACACACATGCACATATACACACGCACACATGCACATATACACACGCACATATACACACGCACACATGCACATGTACACATGCACAGATACACACACACACACACACACACACACACACACACACACACACACACACACACACACACACACTCACGCACACACACACACACACACACACACACACACACACACACACACACACACACACACACACATACACACACACATACACACACGCACGTGTATGTGGCTTCCTCCCACACTCCAAAGACGTACAGGTTTGTAAGTTAATAGGATTCAGTTTTTTAAAAACGGTAAGTGTAGGAAGGAACTGCAGATGCTGGTTGACACCGTAAGTCGACACCATCCTGGAGTAACTCAACGGGACGGGTCGCATCACTGGAGACAAGGAATGGGTCGAGACCCTTCTTCATACCAGGTTCTTCAGACCGCTGAGTTACTCCAGCGTCTTGTGTCTAGTAAGTTGCCCCGAGTGTGTAGGATATTGCTAGCGTACGGGGTGATTGCTGGGTGGCGTGGTCTTGGTGGTCTGAAGGGCCTGTTTCCGCACTGTATCTCAAGTCTAAAGTAAAGTCTAACGTTGTTCTCTGAGTTTGCTTTGGATCTTGTTTTTCTCTTCCTGACATTGTCCACAGGGCAGCCTTGCCCAGACCAAGAAACTTTATCCAATTGTGACAGCCCATTGACATTTCCATGCTGATGTTGTTCCACCCCATCTGACCATGGATCGGGCAACAGGGCTGATGGGGGGGGGGGGGGGGGGGGGCAGGGAGAATGGGGGGGAAAAAGACATCTTTCAAAACACTCAGACCCAATATGTAGGAGAGAAAGAAGGGAAAAGAAATAAACTGAGAATAAGAAATGATGGGTCCCTTAAATGTGTATATTTTAATGCTAGGAGCATTGTAAGAAAGGTGGATGAGCTTAGAGCCTGGATTGACATCTGGAAGTATGATGTTGTGGCGATCAGTGAAACATGGTTGCAGGAGGGTTGCGATTGGCAATTAAATATTCCAGGATTTCATTGTTTCAGATGTGATAGAATCGGAGGGGCAAGAGGTGGGGGTGTTGCATTGCTTGTCAGGGAGGATATCACAGCAGTGCTTTGGCAGGACAGACTAGAAGGCTCGATTAAGGAGGCTGCTTGGGTGGAACTCAGAAATGAGAAAGGTTTAGCAACACTTATAGGGGTGTATTATAGACCGCCAAATAGGGAACGAGAATTGGAAGAGCAAATATGTAAGGAGATAGCAGATATTAGTAGTAAGCACAGAGTGGTGATTGTGGGTGATTTCAATTTTCCGTATATAGACTGGGAATCACATTCTGTTAAAGGGCTGGATGGTTTGGAGTTTGTAAAATGTGTGCAGGATAGTTTTTTGCAGCAATACGTAGAGGTGCCTACCAGAGAAGGGGCAGTGTTGGACCTGTTAGGAAATGAGATGGGTCAGGTGACGGAGGTATGTGTTGAGGAGCACTTTGGGTCTAGTGATCATAATGCCATTAGTTTCAATATCATTATGGAGAAGGTCAAATCTGGACCACGGGTTGAGATTTTGGATTGGAGAAAGGCTAATTTTGAGGAGATGAGAAAGGATTTAAAAGGAGTGAAATGGAAATTGTTGTTTTATGAAAAGGATATAATAGAGAAATGGAGGATATTTAAAGGTGAAATTTTGAGAGTACAGAGTCTTTATGTCCCTGTTCGGTGGAAAGGAAAGAATAATAATTTGAAAGAGCCATGGTTTTCCAGGGAAATTGGACACTTGGTTCGGAAAAAGAGGGAGATATACAATAAATATAAGCGGCAGGGAGTAAATGAGGTTCTTGAGGAATATAAAGAATGTAAAAGGAATCTTAAAAAGGAAATTAGAAAAGCGAAAAAAAGATATGAGGCTGCTTTGGCAAGTAATGTAAAAGTAAACCCCAAGGGGTTCTACAGATATGTCAATAGCAAAAGGATAGTGAGGGATAAAATTGGTCCATTAGAGAGTCAGAGTGGACAGCTATGTGCTGAGCCGGAAGAAATGGGGGAGATATTAAACAATTTCTTTTCTTCGGTATTTACCGAGGAGAAGGATATTGAATTATGTGAGGTAAGCGAAACAAGTAGAGTAGTGATGGAAATTAGGAGGATTAAAGAAGAGGAGGTACGGACACTTTTGAAGAATATGAAAGTGGATAAGTCTCCAGGTCCTGATAGGATATTCCCTAGGACATTGAGGGAAGTTAGTGCAGAAATAGCAGGGGCTATGACGGAAATATTTCAAACGTCATTAGAAACAGGGATGGTGCCGGAAGATTGGCGCATTGCGCATGTTGTGCCTTTGTTTAAAAAAGGTTCTAAAAGTAAACCTAGCAATTATAGACCTATTAGTTTGACGTCTGTGGTGGGAAAATTAATGGAAAAGATACTTAGGGACAATATATATAATTATTTGGATAATCAAGGCCTGATTAGAAACAGTCAACATGGATTTGTGCCTGGAAGGTCATGTTTGACTAATCTTCTTGAATTTTTTGAAGAGGTTACCAGGGAAATTGATAAGGGCAAGGCTGTGGATGTTGTCTATATGGACTTCAGTAAGGCATTTGACAAGGTTCCACATGGAAGGTTGATTAAGAAGGTTAAATCGTTGGGTATTAATAGTGAGGTTGCAAGATGGATTCAACAATGGCTGAATGGGAGATACCAGAGGGTAACGGTTGACAATTGTATGTCAGGTTGGAGGCCAGTGTCTAGTGGAGTGCCCCAAGGATCTGTGTTGGGTCCACTGTTGTTTGTCATTTACATTAATGATCTGGATGATGGTGTGGCAAATTGGATTAGTAAATATGCAGATGATACTAAGATAGGTGGAGTAGTTGATAGTGAGGTAGATTTTCAAAGTCTACAGAGAGACTTGGGCCTTTTGGAAGGGTGGGCTGAAAGATGGCAGATGGAGTTTAATGCTGATAAGTGTGAGGTGCTGCATTTTGGTAGGACAAATCAAAATAGGACGTACAGGGTAAATGGTAGGGAATTGAGGAATGCAGTGGAACAGAGGGATCTGGGAATAACTGTGCATTGTTCCCTGAAGGTGGAATCTCATGTGGATAGGGTGGTGAAGAAGGCGTTTGGTATGCTTGCCTTTATAAATCAGAGCATCGAGTATAGAAGTTGGGATGTAATGTTGAAATTGTACAGGGCATTGGTGAGGCCAAATCTGGAGTATGGTGTGCAGTTCTGGTCGCCAAATTATAGGAAGGATGTCGACAAAATGGAGAGGGTACAGAGGAGATTTACTAGAATGTTGCCTGGGTTTCAGCACTTAGGCTACAGAGAGAGGTTGAACAGGTTGGGTCTTTATTCTTTGGAGCGTAGAAGGTTGAGGGGGGACTTGATAGAGGTTTTTTAAATTTTGAGAGGGACGGACAGAGTTGACGTGGGTAGGCTTTTCCCTTTGAGAGTGGGGAAGATTCCAACAAGGGGACATAGCTTCAGAATTGAGGGACAAAGGTTTAGGGGTAACATGAGGGGGAACTTCTTTACTCAGAGGGTTGTGGCTGTATGGAATGGGCTTCCGGTGGAAGTGGTGGAGGCTGGCTCGATTTTATTATTTAAGAGTAAATTGGATAGGTATATGGATAGGAGGGGATTGGAGGGTTATGGTCTGAGTGCAGGTAGATGAGACTAGGTCAGGGAGAATGGTCGGCGTGGACTGGTAGGGCCGGACAGGCCTGTTTCCATGCTGTAGTTGTTATATGTTATATATGTTATCAGCCCTGCAAGCCACAATTTATTTTAATTTACAGATGGCATAAAACTTGGCAGTATTTTGAGTTTTTGAAGAGAATAGTAATAAATTGTGGTAGGTTATGAATAGGCCACAGTGGAATGGGCAGATGTGTGGCAGATGGAGTTTAATACAGAGAAATGTTTGAGGCAAGGCATTTTTTTGTCAGATGGTAGAGGAGAGGCAAGATACAATGAGGATAGTTATTGATGAAGGGGTGTGCAGGGCAGAGAGATGAGGGTGGGTAGGAGCAGGCCATTACTAGTGGCAGGCTGAGTACAGGAGGTGGATCAGTGGTTACAGGTTCTTCATGAGTGCGGGTGTTAGGGGCAGAAGGTAGGAGAATGGGGTTGAGGGGGAAAGATAGATCAGCCATGATTGAATGGCGGAGTGGACTTGAACAGTGGAATGGCCTAACTCTTCTCCGAGAACTTATGAACTTAATAAAGACATGCACAATAAAACAACAGAGTGCTGGAGTAACTCAGCGGGTCAGGCAGCATCTATGGAGAACATGGATAGGTGACGTTTCACAGAGTGCTGGAGTAACTCAGCGGGTCAGGCAGCATCTCTGAAGAACATGGATAGGTGAGGTTTTGGGTCGAGACCATTCTATTGCAGGCTTTTAGAGGGATTTGGATAAATAAAAGCTGAGTGAAAGGTGTGGTGTTATTGAGCAGGGCTGAAGGACAGAGTGACTGGGGTGAGGTGCTCCTAAGGCCATAAGCTCCAGCAGCAGAATTCAGCCATTCAGCCCATCAAGTCTACTCCGCCATTCAATCACGGCTGATCTATCTCTCCCTCCTAACCCAATTCTCCTGCCTTCTCCCCATAGTCCCTGACACGCATACTAATCAAGAATCTATCTATATCTGCCGTACAAATATCCACTGACTTGGCCTCCTCAGCCGTCTGTGGCAATGAATTCCACAGATTCACCACCCTCTGACTAAAGAAATTCCTCCTCATCTCCTTTCTAAAGGTACATCCTCTCCACATCCACTCTGTCCGGGGTTTTGTGAAGGCAGGCAGCATCTGTGGAGGGAATGGAGAGATGATATTCTGGGTCGGGACCTGTCCTCTGGCCTGTAGTTCTAGTTCGTTATCATTAATAAGCATCAGTATTGTCTATTGGCAGTTTAATCATAGCGCATCAATAGTGTGTTATAAAATCTAAATGATTCATTACAGTCATTGGGATAAAAGTCGATAAGTTGAAACATGATTCCATTTTAAATTATGAAAGACGCTTTTGCGTTTTGAACATTTTATAAATGACCTGGAAACTGCAGATTGTGTGTTTGTGGAAGAGGATTCCATCTCTCAATGAGGAAAGTGCGTGAAACACCTCTTCATTTAGTATTATTTGTTCACAATTATTTCATGTGGTTGGCCATCTGTTTGCAGGAAATTTGAGGAAGAGGGAGCATTCTCTGGTCATAGAGTTCTACCTCAAAGGGGAACATTGGGTGCTTCACACTTAAGCCAATGTCCCCAGCTAACAATGGGCCATTGTGGGCTCCACCCTTCCTGAGGTCATCTACTGCCCGACCCTGACTTATTCTGGCCTTTTCTCGCCTTCAGTTTATTCCTCCCCACCTCTACTCTCAGTCTGAGGAAGAGTCCTGACCTAAACGTCACCTACTCTTTTTCTCCAGAGATGCTGCCTGATCCGCTGAGTTACTCCAGCACTTTGTGTCTATCTTTGGTGTAAACCAGCATCTGCAGTTCCTTCCTACACACTCTACTTTAATACCCAATCTGTAAAAAGAAAACTTGATTTACTTTTACCAGGTGCTCCAGTCCCTTTATTTTAACAAAAGTCGTTGCCTATTCTTTAACATTTCCAAGTCCTAGAAGTTAGTAAAATTGAGACGCATTGATAAGATGGAGAGTCTGAATGGTTTTCTCCAGAATGTGGAAATGTCAATGACCAGAGGCCATAGCTTTGAGGTGAGAAGAGCAAAGTTTAAATGAGATGTGCCAGGCAGGTTTAATATACGCGAGGAATGTAGGGTGCCTGGAATGGGCTGCCAGGGGTGGCAGTGGAGACAAATACGATAGAGGTGTTTAAGAGTTGAGTTTAGTTTACCGAGGTACAGTGAAAAGTTTTTGGTCAGCGGAAAGGCAATATATGATTACAATGGAGCCACATAGAAATGCAGGGAATGGATCATGTGTAGGCAGAGGGGATTAGCCCAACTGGACATCCTGTTGGTGTGGACATCATAATCACAATCATACTTTATTAGCCAAGTGTGTTTTGCAACATACGAGGAATGTCATTTGCCGTACAGTCATACCAATAAAAAGCAACAGGACACACACAATACAATTTAACATGAACATCCACCTCAGTGACTCCTCCACATTTCTCACTGTGATGGAAGGTGAAACAAAAGTTCAATCTCTCCGTTCTTTGTCCTCCAGCGGTCGGGGGCCTCGAACCTTCCGTTGACGGGGTGATATTGACTCCCGTAGCCGGCGGTGAGCCTTCCTCGTCGGGGTGATCAAGCTCCTGCATCGGGGGAAGGGGGTACCTCAGCTCCCCCGCGCCGGGCCATCTACCCCGGGTCAGGGCTTGTCAAACCTCGTGCAGCTTGGAGCTCCCGACTATAGTCTCAAACCAAGACTGCGAGCTCCTTGATGTTAAAGTCAGCAGGCCACGGTTGGAGCGTGTGGACTACAGCCTGTACTGTTGTGTGTTCCATGTTGCCCTCATTTCTATTCCAGCAGAGGTTGTGCTGGGGTGGGTGAGGCTGATGGTAGGTCAGCATTTGTGGAGTGAGGTACAGCTTGCTTCAGTGTGTTGTGGACTTCAGGCCCTGTGCACTGCAGCACACAGCCTCTACACCTGACCTGACATCCCCCCCTCACCCAGGGATCACTGCCCAGCCCATGGGCTCGTGAGTGTTCACCGTGACCCCGTGCTTAGTTTAGCTTGGAGTTGCAGTGTGGAACCAGGCCCTTCCACCCATCGGGTCCGTGCCGACCAGTGGTCCCTGCAATCACTGGGGACAATTTACAATAATACCAAAACCAATTAACCTACCAACCTGCACGTCTTTGGAGTGTGGGAGGAAACCAGAGCACCTGGAGAAAACCCACGCAGGTTACGGGGAGAACGTGCAAACTCCGTCTAGACAGCACCCGCGGTCAGGGTGAAAGGGTGCACTTTGTGTGCAGCCCCTCACTCTCATCGCAATAAATTGCTGCAGATTCCAGACGCAGCCCAGACCATCGCACAAACCAACCTCCCTCCCATTGTCTCCATCTACACCTCACGCTGCCTCGGCAAGGCCAGCAGCATAATCAAGGACCAGTCACACCCCGGCCACTCCCTCTTCTCCCCTCTCCCATCGGGCAAAAGGTAAAGAAGTGTGAAAACGCACACCTCCAGATTCAGGGACAGTTTCTTCCCAGCTGTTATCAGGCAACTGAATCATCCAACTGCAACCAGAGAGCAGAGCTGAACTATTATCTACCTCTTTGGTGACCCTTGAACTATCCTTGATCGGACTTTGCTGGCTTTACCTTGCACTAAACGTTATTCATTTATCATGTATCTACACTGTAAATGGATCGATTGTAATCATGTTTTGTCTTTCCGCTGGCTGGTTAGTTTTTCACTCGGTACATGTGACAATAAACTAAACGAAACTAAGTCTCCCTCCCCTCACTCTCACTCCGAGTAGCAAGTAGCAACCCCACTTGCTCAGCGTTACTGACCGTCATTTAAAAAGTTGCTTTGTTTATATTCCTTTTAAAGTTTATTTCAATATCTCAAATTTTGTTGCACAAAATGAGCGTGTTAAATCAATGTTTCAAATTCCATATTTTAATCTGCAGACATTGAGAAGCAGGGAGAATAGCAACAGATATAACCCTGTGCATTATGTGTAGGAAAGAACTGCAGATGCCGGCTTAAATCAAAGGTAGACACAAAGTGCTGGAGTAACTCAGCGGGTCAGGCAACATCTCTGGAGAGAAGGAATGGGTGACGTTTCGGGTCGAGACCCTTGTTCAGATTGATGTCAGGGGTGGGGACAGGGACCCACCCCAAAACATCATCCATTCCTTCTCTCCCGAGATGCTGCCTGACCCGCTGAGTTACTCCAACATTTTGTGTCTACCCCCTGTATTATGTTTGTCCCTCTGATGATTTGTGACCCCTTCTGTGATATTTTGCACTACTCTCTCTTTAAACCTCCACTGCTCCCAGCTGTTTTGAGTTTGGGATCTGCTCTAATCTGTGCCTTTGTGGATCTGCAGTGGATAGACTTGCAATTACCCAGGCTGAAATCCATTTGTTGATTATTCCTCTTGCCTATGAATAGCATTTTAATGTTACATTTCTATTTGTGTCGATGTTTAATAATAATAATAATAATAATGCATTACATTTATATAGCGTTTATCCTCCTTGCATCGCCTGCTGGTTTTGTCTTCGCATCTTCAGCTGAGGTGCATCTGATTTTACATGCTGCTAACTATTCCATTTCTCAACACCGTTAACGTTTAAGGCAGAGATAGATAGATTCTTGATTAGTGCGGGTGTCAGGGGCTATGGGGAGATGGCAGGAGAATGGGGTTAGGAGGGAGAGATAGATCAGCCATGATTGAATGGTGGAGTAGAGATGATGGGCCGAATGGCTTAATTCTACTCCTATCACTCTGACCTTATGATCATACATCATTTTGTGGCAGATTATGTAGAACAAACCCCTTCTGCAATAGTCAAAGTTATAAACTAAGTGAAGGGTAACATGTTACCACGATCCAAGTTAATGGGGTTGAGGAATGGAATAGTTGGGAAGATGCAAAAACGGATGCACTTTGCCGGGGTTTTTTTTGCAGTCGAGTGTGGGAGCAGGAATTAAACAAATCTGCAACGGTTTGTTGAGGTTTATTATTGTCACCTGTACCGAGGCACAGTACAAAGCTTGGTTTTGCATGCTATGCAAACAGATTGGATAATACTCTACATAGATACAATCAAGTCAAACTCCAGTACAATAGGTAGAGCAAAGGGCAAGAAGCCTTGATGGATTCAGTTCCAGTGCTGTAATCTGACCAGAAAATGCTAATATTTGGAAAATAATGATTATTAATTTTTACAAAATGCTGGAGTAAGTCAGTGGGCCAGGCAGCATCTCTGGACACAAGGTATGGGTGACGTTTTGGGTCGAGACGTCTGAAGAGGATTTCGACCTGAAACGTCACCCGTTCGTTCTCTCCAGAGATGCTGCATGACCTGCTGAGTTACTCCAGCATTTTGTGTCTATCTTCAGTGTACGCCCGCATCTGCAGTTAATTCTCACACCATTTTTAGTTTAATTTTTTCGAAAGGAATCTGAGTCTCTCTTCCTTGGGATGACACACCGACCGCCCTTTCATTGGCTTCAGATGGATTGCAGCAACTCATTGCATTGCATTGACAATTTATTCACAAGTTTTTGTTGTTGAAATTTAAGAAATTCCCAAATAAGTTTACAGGTTGTTCCTTTATAAATGAAGAATGATGTTCCATTTGTCTAGAAATATATATATTTAAATTATTCACTCATTTGAACTCTGAGTAAAGCTGTGCTTAGTGTTTGGTGATGTCAGTGTAACCTCTAAACAAAGAGTTAAACACCATGATGTTGTTTTCTGGGCATGTAATATGTGTGATATGTATTTTTACTGCTCATTCATGCTGCCATCTTTTTTGCGTACAAAAAAACCCCACCTCAGTAAACCTGCAGTTTATGTTAAAGTTGGTTTTAAAATCTTAAAATGATCGATCTTTTTTTAAAATGCTAGGTACATGTACTGGACAGATTGGGGTGAAGTGCCAAAGATTGAACGGGCAGGAATGGATGGTACAAAGAGATCGATTATCATTGACAGCAATATTTACTGGCCAAATGGACTGACGCTGGATTATGAAGAAGAAAAGTTATACTGGGCTGATGCTAAGCTGAGCTTCATTCACCAATCAAACTTCGATGGAACTTCACGGTGAGTTTTTCCGAAATTAGAAAATTAGATCTAACTGCAAAAACAAAAACCCAGCTAGATATGTTGTGATCTAGAGTTAATTGGAGCTGTTATATTCAGATCACTGAAGAACTAGGCATAGTACTTGGAGGTTTTCATGTAATTGTGTAAAACACATCTCTCACTTCCCTTTGGTTTATAGCAAACCTTTTAGATTGAAGCATAAGCTGGTAGAGTTGCTGCCTCACAGCGCCAGAGACCCGGGTTCCATCCTGACCACGGGTGCTGTATGTACGGAGTTTGTACGTTCTTCCTGTGACCTGCGTGGGTTTTCCCCGGGTGCTCCGGTTTCCTCCCATGCTCCAAAGACGTGCAGGTTTGGAGGTTAATTGGCTTGGTGAAATTGTGAATTGTCCCTGGTGTGTGTGGGAGAGTGTTAGTGTGCGGGGAATTGGAATGTTGGTCGATGTGGACTCGTTGGGACGAAGGGCCTGTTTCTGCGCTGTATCTCCAAGCTAAACTAAATTGAACTAAACGTAAGCAAACACAAGTAAAGTCCCAGTAGAAGTAAGTTTTAAATAAATGAAAACTAAGATTGAATATTCACATTGGTTTTTGTCGATTATATATTTCTTTGCATGTAATGTGACATGTTAGGCAGTAATATGTTACTGGAATTTCAGTAAAGAAGGTAGCTAATTGTTTGCAGTGACCTTTATACATTTATGTAATCGAGGGCTCATCTGTGGTCTATGAATAAAGTATTATTAAAATTATAAATTGGGCTTTGAGAACACATATATGGATGTTTTTATGCGGATGTGATCTTATGTTTGGTGGAATAGACAGCATTATTCTAGATGTTGAACATTTTCTTTCTCCAGTTTTTTGGAGAGATTTTGTAAAAGACTTTGTATTCGATTGCTCAGAACATATAACATGCTCTTCGGCCCACCAAGTCCAAGCCGACCATCAATCACCCGTACCCACTAGTTCCATGTTATCCCACTTTCTCATCCACTTCCTACACACAAGGGGCAATTTGCAGAGGGCCAATTAACCTACACATCCCCACGTCTTTTGGACGTGGGAAGAACCAGGAGAAAACCCACGCGGTCACGGGGAGATCGTGCAAACTCCACACAGACAGCACCTGGGGTCAAGATCCATGCTGGATCTCTGGTGCTGTGAGGTAGCAGCTCGCCATTGTGCTGCCCTTCATGGGTGCAGTTTTGTCTATAACACGCTTCAAATAAGCCCGCTCCCTGGTGGTGAAAGGTGAATCTCAACTCAGTGTTTAAGTTAGCAGAGTTTGATTTGAAACAATTCATGTAATGGAAGATGTTTTCCATTATATAAGAGAATGTTTCGTTATCCTGGAACATGTTTACCATATTTCTGGCAGCCGTGTACTTTGGCAGGAGTTGCAGGAAAATGAGAGAGCTCTTTTCCTAAGTGGAATGGTTTCTAGCTACATTCAGTGCATTTTCAATTTGCATCTTAAAGTCTTACTAATAGAAATATAGAAAAATAGGTGCAGGAGTAGGCCATTCGGCCCTTCGAGCCAGCACCGCCATTCAATATGATCATGGCTGATCATCCAAAATCAGTACCCCGTTCCGGCTTTTTCCCCCATATCCCTTGATTCCGTTAGCCCTAAGAGCTAAATCTAACTCTCTCTTGAATACATCCAGTGAATTGGCCTCCACTGCCTTCTGTGGCAGAGAATTCCATATATTCACAACTCTCTGGGTGAAAAGGTTTTTCCTCATCTCAGTCCTAAATGGCCTACCCCTTATTCTTAACCTGTGACCCCTGGTTCTGTACTCTCCCCCAACATGGGGAACATGTTTCCTACAATGACCTGTCGTTTTGAGGCAATGCTACTGTGCTTTATTTAATGCATGTTTCATAGATCTATTCCTATTTAATGTTCAAATCTATATCAGAATGAGTCTTCTACAGATGAATGATCACACAGTACGTGCAGGTTTCCGGTATCAAATGAAAGTTGTATCGGACTAGTTTGAAATAACTTGTAGCTTTGCTGAACACTAAAGGTTGGTGTTCAAGTTTGTAAAAACATTCTTTCATGGAAGTGTTTGGGTGAACTGCATTTAATATCTGGTCCTGAAAGGTCATTATGGTGGATGGTTGTAGGGCCGGGAGGGGGGAGGGGGGAGGGGGGAGGGGGGAGGCGGGAGGCGGGAGGCAGATACCACCGTGGGATTTGAGGTTTGTAGACAGGCACATGGATGTTCAGGGAATGGAGGGAGCCACTGCCACAGAGAAACACCTGGAGGACAGTGAGATCAGAGTGGAGAATGCTCATATGCAGGGGCAGGTTTAGTTTAGTTTAGAGATACAGCGCGGAAACAGGCCCTTCGGCCCACCGAGTCCGCGCCGACCAGCGATCCCCGCACATTAACGCTATCCTACACCCACTAGGGACAATTTTTACATTTACCAAGCCAATTTACCTACATACCTGTACGTCTCTGGAGTGTGGGAGGAAAACGAAGATCTCGGAGAAAACCCACGCAGGTCACGGGGAGAACGTACAAACTCCGTACAGACAGCACCCGTAGTCGGGATGGAACCCAGGTCTCCGGCGCTGCATTCGCTGCAAGGCAGCAACTCTACCGCCGCGCCACCGTGCAGGTTGGGAGTAAGGTGGTGGTGATGTTGGGAGTCTCGGAGAGCAGTGGGATGGTGAAATCCCCACCACCTGATGGGATTTATCCCTGGTTATTGAGAGTGACAAGAGAGGAGATTGCCAGATCCTTGACAAAGACCTCTGTGTCTTCTCTAGCTACAGGCAGAATTCCCAGAGTAACTAATGTTGTTCCTTTATTTAAGAAGGGAAGTAGGAATAATCCAGGGAATGACTGGCCTGTGAGCCTCCCCCATCAGTGGTAGGGAAACTATTGGAGAGGATTCTTCAGGATACGATTTACTCCCATTTGGAAGAGTGTAATTAGGGAGAGTCAGCACAGCTTTGTACATGGCAGAAGGTAGACACAAAATGCTGCAGCAACTCAGCAGGACAGGCAGCATCTCCAGAGATGTACACATTTGTACATGGCCGCACGGGTGTGTCGCACTCACTTGATTGAGCGTTTGAGGGTGGGGCGTGGGTCTGTGTCTCCATGGATTTTATTTAGGAGAGCGTTTGATAAAGTCCTCCATGGGAGGCTGATGCAGAAGATTAAGATACAGGGGATTTACAGTGACTTGGCCGTATGGATTCAGAACTGTGCTACTGATAGAAGACAGTGGGTTGTGGTGGAAGGAAAATATTCAGGCTGGAGGTCTGTGATCAGTGGAGTTTCACAGGGACCTCTACCTCGGGTAGTGTATGTATGAATGACTTGGACGTAGACGGGTTGGTTAGCGAGTTTGCAGACGACACTGGGATTGCTGATGTCGAGGAATCTGTGGAACTCTCTGCCTCAGAAGGCAGTGGAGGCCAATTCTCTGGATGCTTTCAAGAGAGAGTTAGATAGAGCTCTTAAGGATAGCGGAGTCAAGGGATATGGGAAGAAGGCAGGAATGGGGTACTGAGTGTGGACAATCGGCCATGATCACAGTGAATGGCGGTGTTGGCGCAAAGGGCCGAATGGCCTACTCCTGCACCTATTATCTATTGAAAGCTGTCAAACTATACAGCGGAGTATAGAGCAGAAATGGGTGGAAAATGGCTGGTGGAGTTTAATCCCAGCAGGGTGAGGAGTGGTGCTTTGGGAGGTTGAATATAAGAGGCAAATATACAATAATGGCATGACCCTTAACAGCATTGCCTTCCCTTCTGAAATAAAGGAACAACAGCACAGAGAGAGATTCTTGATCAGTGCGGGTGTCAGAGGTTATGGGGAGAAGGCAGGAGAATGGGGTTAGGAGGGAGAGATAGATCAGCCACGAATGAATGGCGGAGCAGACTCGATGGGCCGAATGGCCTAATTCTACTCCTCACATTTATGACCTTACAGAGGGATCTTGTGTCCAAGTCCATAACACCCTGAAAGTGGCAACTCCAGTAGATAGCGGTAAAGAAGACAAATGGTCTGCTTGCTTTCATAGGTGGGGGCATTGAGTATTAGGGTCAGGCAGTCATAATGCAGCTCTGTAGGACTGGTTACTGGGGTATTGTGTGCAGCTCTGGTCATCCCATTACAGGAAGGATGTGGGGGCTTTGGACAGGGTGCCTGGAGGAAGGTTCCCCTGACTGATGTCTGGATTAAGGGGTATTAGCTACCGGGCGGACAGACTTGGATTGTTTTCTCTGGAGCCCTGGGCGTTGCAGGGAGACCTGATAGAAGTATTTCAAACGAGGAGAGGCATAGATAGGGTAAACAATCAAAACCTCTTCCCAGGATGAAAAAACTAAGATCGTGGTTGAAGCAGATACGTTAGTGGGATGTAAAAGATTTGTAGATAGGCGCATGGATATGCAGGGAATGGAGGGATGTGGGTAATGTGCCAGCAGATAGCAGTTGGTCTTGGCATCATGTTTGGCACAGAGGGTGGTGGGTACATGGAACAAGCTCCCAGAGGAAGTGCTGGTACAATAACTGTGTTTAAATGACACTTGGTAAAGTACACAGATGGGAAAGATTTGGAGGGATGTGGGGCCTCCTTGGAAAGGAGGTGAGGAGGAATTTCTTTAGTCAGAGGGTAGTTAATCTGTGGAACTCATTGCCACAGAGGGCTGTGGAGGCAAAGTCAGTGGATATTTTTAAGGCAGAGATAGACAAATTCTTGATTAGAACGGGTGTCAAGGGTTATGGGGAGAAGGCAGGGAAATGAATGGCGGAATAGACTCAATGGGCCGAATGGCCTAATTCTACTCCTTGAACTTGTGAAATGCGGGCAGGTGGGACTATGGTAGATGGGGTATCTTGGTCGGCGTGGAGAGGTTGGGCTGTAGGGCCTGTTTCTGTGTTGTTTACCCCTGACTCTAAGTTCAGTCGCAGCTGCAATCTGGGTCGTCAGGTTTCAGCTGGACCATTTTCACCTGTGAGCCGCTGTTTTTGTGCTAAATGTTAATGGTATCTGCGTTGTAAATGCGCTGTGTAATTATATCTCTGCCTGTCAGGCTTTTAAAGGACTGTTATTCCAAGCTGTAGGCAGACACAAAATGCTGGGGTAATTCAGCGGGTCAGGCAGCATCTCGGGAGAGAAAGGATGGGTGACGATTGGGGTCGAGGCCCTTCTTCGAATGCTGCGAGCCACGTTTACAGCTTGAAATGTCTGTTGCAGATATTCGAAGCCGAAAATGTGGCTTGCGGCATTTTGCATTAGTCTTTAACTGTGCGGGCCGAGGTGATGTGGGGAACAATTCTGGTGCAGTTTTACCTCACTGTGTACGGGATGAGTCAAACGCGTACACACACACACGCACGCACGCACGCGCACAGACACACACACGCACACACACCACACACACACCCACACACACACGCACACACTCACACACACACATACACGCACACACGCACACACACACATACACGCACACACACGTACACGCGCGCACACACGTACACGCACGCACACACACACACACACGCACACACACCACACACACACACACCCACGCACACACGCACACACGCACACACACACATACACGCACACACACGTACACGCGCGCACACACGTACACGCACGCACACACACACACACAGACACACACACACACACACACACACACACACATACACGCACACGCACGCACACCCCACACACACACCACACACACGTATACACACACACACACGTACACGCACACACACACGTACACGCACGCACACACACACACACGCACGCACACACACACACACACACACACGCACGCACACACAAACACACACACACACCCCACACACACACACATACACACACGTACACGCGCACACACGTACACACGCACGCACGCACACACACACACACACACACGTACACACACACACGTACACACACACACACACGTACACACACACACGTACACACACACACGTACACACACACACACACACACACACACACACACACACACACACACACACACACACACACACACACTCGCACGCATCTGGACCTAATTGGAACCATTCATTTCTGGTGGACGAATCTCACTCTGCATGTTACAACTCGTCTTCAAAATCTCCACCATCTGGCTTTTATTTCAGCAGTTTTTTAAATCACATCCACGTTGCTGCAGTTTTGGAGACTTGTAATTTAAATGAATCTTTTATTTTTAATGCGTGCACTTAGCTGCTTGCTGCCTGTGTGTTTTCGCTGGCTGGAGGCTCACCCCCTCATTCCTGAAACTTCCTCAGCCATTTGGCTCTCAAAAAATGTGCTCGGCAGTCAAGGCAAGAGCGTTTAATTGTCATATGGACCGAAGACATAACAATGGAATTCTTTCTTGCAGCATAACAACCGCGCAAAGACAGTATTCGAAGATAACATTAGAAACTGTACCCTGAGTAGGGGAATCAAGAACCAGAGGACATCGGTTTAAGGTTTAGTTTAGTTTAGAGATACAGCGCGGAAACTGGCCCTTCGGCCCACCAGGTCTGCGCCGCCCAGCGATCCCTGCACATTAACACCATCCTACACCCACTAGGGACAATTTTTACATTTACCCAGTCAATTAACCTACAAACCTGCACGTGTTTGGAGTGTGGGAGGAAACCGAATATCTCGGAGAAAACCCACACAGGTCACGGGGAGAACGTACAAACTCCGTACAGACAGCACCCGTAGACAGGATCGAACCTGAGTCTCCGGCGCTGCATTCGCTGTCAGGCAGCAACTTAACCGCTGTGCCACCGTGCCGCACCGGTGAGAAGGGCAAGATTTAATAAGGATCTGAGGGGCAACTTTTCCCCTCAGAGGGTGGTGGGTATGTTTAATCAATTAAAAAATAATAATTTAACTGCAGCTGATTGATTGAAAGATACAGCATGGAAAATGGGTCCTTCGGCCCAGCGGGTCCACGCCAACCATCAATCACCCGTTCACACGAACCACCGGGTGGCGCCAGCAATGGCTGCCTCGCCCACAGTCTGTCTGTCATTTCCTTCTTTGTTGTTTTATAGTATGTGCAAAATGTATGTTTTAGTGTTCTTTAGCGTGTTTTATGTGGGGGGGGGAGGGACTTTTCTAATCTCTTACCTCTGCGGAGATGCGATTTTTTCCGTATCGTATCTCCGTCCACACTGTGGCCTAACATCGTGGAGCTGGCGGCCTCTGCTGGGGACCAACTTCAGGAGTTCCAACCGCGGGAGCCTGCAGGACTTAACATTGTGGAGCTCGCGGTCCCTGGTTAGACACCGACTTCAGGAGCTCCAGGACGCTGGGGCTCCGACCGCCCCGACCGCGGATGGTTCGACCGCCCCGACCGTGGATGGTTCGACCGCCCCGACCGTGGATGGTTCGACCGCCCCGACCGCGGATGGTTCGACCACCCCGGCCGCGGATGGTTCGACCACCCCGACCGCGGATGGTTCGACCACCCCGACCGCAGATGGTTCGACCGCCCCGACCGTGGATGGTTCGACCGCCCCGACCGTGGATGGTTCGACCGCCCCGACCGCGGATGGTTCGACCGCCCCGACCGCGGATGGTTCGACCACCCCGCGGGAGAATAAAGATGAAGATTGGACATTATTGCCTTCCATCACAGTGAGGAACGTGGGGAATCTGCTGCGGTGGATGTTTATGTTAACTTTTATGTAGTTGTGTTTCCAGTTGCTTTGTTATTAGTATGGCTATATGGTGATTCAAATTCCACTGTACCTTGGTACAGGTGACAATAAACTGACCTTGAAACACGAGTTCTGTGTTATCCCGCTACCTCACCTGCACCCTACACACCAGCGACAATTTACAGATGGACTATTAACTTACAAACCCGCACGTCTTTGGGATGTGGGAGGAAACCGGAGCACCCGCAAGTCCACAGGGAGGTCGTGTAAACTCCACACAGACAGCACCCGAGGTCAGGATCGAACCCGGGTCTCTGGAGTTGCACTACTGTGCCATTAGTTGTGCCATAGCTTTGTTAATGTGGCAGTGTTTATGTAAAAGTTGAATGAAGTATACTCCATACAGCCTGATAGTTGCTTGGAAGAATCTGTTTTTCAACCTGGTGGTCAGAAGGAATTGTGGTAGAATAAGGCCATCAAGTCTACCCCACTATTCAATCATGGCTGATCTATCTCTCCCTCCTAACCCCATTCTCCTGCCTTCTCCCCATAACCCCTGACATCTCTACTAATTTGGTCATGGTTTTCAGACTCCTGTACCTTCTTCCCAATGACAGTGTGGCCAGGGTGGTGTGGGTCTTTGATACTGGCTGCCTTTCTGAGGATGCCTTCAATGGTGGGGAGGTCAGTACCCGTGATGGACCAGGCAGTGTGTGGTGGGGAGGTCAGTACCTGTGATGGACCAGGCAGTGTGTGGTGGGGAGGTCAGTACCCGTGATGGACCAGGCAGTGTCCAGTACTCTGCCATCTCCTTTGTCCCTCATGTTTGAGTTGCTGAACCAGGCCGGGCTGCAACCAGTCATTTGCTCTGCACTGTACTCCTGCAGTGATTCAATAGCATTTCTGTTGTGAGTGAAGGCAGTCTAGTCTGTGCAATGATTCCTCGTTGCTGGGGGAGCACCATTGCCTTCCCATCACCGTATTGCCAGGAGATTCGGCACTCGTTCTAGAACATGTTTGGTTTAAACCTTCCATTTACTGACCTGCGTTAGTTGAGATAGGTTTGCATAGTGTTTTGTTTTTAAAATCAAAAATATTTATTCAAATATTAAAATAATATATACAATACAATAAAACCAAAACAGAGCCCACCACCACAATACAAGCCATTGATAAACCATTATACAACTACCTTGCATTCAACGCCCAGTGGTCCCACAAATCCCCCAGGGTGCCCGTGGACAGCGCGTGGCCCCTCTCTAACACCACCCGGGCGCGGACGTAACCCCGGAGAAGGGGCAGGCAGCCGGCTTGGGCAGAGCCCTGTTCCGCATGGCGCCAGGCTCGCACTGTTGGAGGGGAGTGTGTCTGAACTCCATGCATCAGATGCCATGTGGGATTAGTATGTTGGGTATGTTTTCCTTGCGCTATGGCTCCGTGCATCTTTCATTGACTCTTTCATTGGAGTAAGTTGCAAATGTTGCATCTGTTTTGTAGATGTTCCTTTGTGCAAATTGGGAGCTGTGCTTTGACCAGAGTGCAGTGTGCAGATGGGTTTTGCAGAGGGCTTTAGTGAGTGCGACATCGCTCTCTGACACCTCAAGGCTCTACCAGTCAAACTCACGGCCGTCTCCTGTCACCAGTGCTCCGAGCAGATGATGTGCTTTAGTTCAGGCAGCTTATCAATTATATTTCAGGTCGTTCCCTGAAGTGACGGCCCTTATTAATAAGTTAGGAAGCGAGCTGCTGCAGCCAGATTGTCTGCTTCTCCCCAGAGGAGGCCATTGTGAATAAGCAGCGTTGTAGCAGGTCTAGGCAATATGCCTCACTCATCCACTGCGTTCATGATTATTTGCCAAATGTCACTGCATTGTGTCCATCAAAATGGCCTGCACTGGGCTTGGCTCTGTGTACTGCAGTCTTGGTTTATGTGGGCCTACAGCGACTTTAGCAGGGGGAAAACTACAGACGCTGGTATAAATCGAAGGTAGACACAAAATGCTGGAGTAACTCAGCGGGTCAGGCAGCATCTCGGGAGAGTAGGAATGGGTGATTTTTCGGGTCGAGACCCTTCTTCGGAATTCTGAATTCAGACTTCAGAGTCTGAAGAAGGGTCTCGACCCGAAACATCACCCATTCCTTCTCTCCCGAGATGCTGCCTGACCCGCTGAGTTACTCCAGCATTTTTTGTCTACCTACAGCAACTTTAGAGCATTTAGAAAACCCGACAGCATCTTTTCCTTTTTCCCGAATTCAAGGAACTAAATTTCTTTGAGGGATATTGTTAACATTGAACAAAAATGCCAGAAGGCCTCGGAAACCTTTGTACAGTCAATAAGGCAGTGGGGTGTCAAATAGATTAGTGCCAGGTGCATTGAGGAGATGGACTTGGATTGTGAAAATAGAGACCACATTGGCAGCAGAGGTTAAAGACCAAAGGCTCCATGAGGAGTCATTACTGTAGGTAAACATAGCGTTCAATTTCACCTGAACGATGCCTGGATTTAGGGCTATTAGATACAGAGAGAGAGGTTGTTCACCCTTTCATTGTTTTCTCTGGCATGCAGGAGGTTTCGGGGAGACTGGCTAGCAGTTTATAAAATTATGAGAGGCATACACTGATCAGCCAAAACATTATGACCACCGACAGGCGAAGTGAATGACATTGATTATCTTGTTACAATGGCACCTGTCAAGGGGTGGGATATATTAGGCAGCAAGTGAACAGTCAGTTCTTGAAGTTGATGTGTTGGATGCAGGAGAAATGGGCAGGAGTAAAGACCTGAGCGACTTTGACAAGGGCCAAATTGTTATGGCCAGACGACTGGGTCAGAGCATCTCTGAAATGGCAAGGCTTGTGGGGTGCTCCTGGTCAGCAGTGGTGAGTACCTACCGACAGTGGTCCGAGGAGGGACAAACCACAAACCGGCGACAGGCAGGGTGTTGGGCGCCCAAGGCTCATCGATGCGCGAGGGCAACGAAGGCTATCCTGTCTGGTCCGAACCCACAGAAGGTCGACTGTGGCACAAGTCACAGAAAATGTTAATGGTGGTCACGGGAGGAATGTGTCACAATACACAGTGCATCGCACCCTGCTGCGTATGGGGCTGCACACGGAGGACCAACAGCACATTAGGCAGGTGGGCATAATGTTTTGGCTCGCTGAGTTACTCCAGCTTTTTGTGTCTACCTTCCACCTATTCCTTTCCAGGCTTTGTTCTGCCTCTCCTCTCTTCCAGCTTTCTCCCCACCAACCCTCCCCCCTCCTACCGCCCCCACCCCCCACACACAATCAGTCCAAAGAAGGGTCCCAACGTGAAACATCACCTATCCATGTCCTCCACAGATGCTGCCTAACCTGGACCAAACACAGGCAGGTGGGACTAGTGTAGGTGGGACATGTTGCCGTTGTGGGAAGTTGGGCTGAAGGACCTGTATGCACTGGCTTGTACACACTGGAATTTAGGATGAGAGGGGATCTTATCGAAACGTATAAGATTATTAAGGGGTTGGACACGTTAGAGGCAGGAAACATGTTCCTGACTACGGGTGCTGTCTGTACAGTGTTTGTACGTTCTCCCCGTGACAGTGTGGGCTTTCTCCTGGTGCTCCGGGTTCCTCCCACACTCCAGAGACGTGCAGGTTTGTAGGATAATTGGCTTGGGTAAAATTTGTAAATTGTCCCCAGTGTGTAGGATAGTGCGAGTGTGTGGGGATCGCTGGTCGGCGTGGACTCGGTGCGAGTGTGTGGGGATCGCTGGTCGGCGCGGACTCGGTGGGACGATAGGCGTGCGTCTGCGCTGTATCTCTCAACTAAACCACTCTTTTAAGGTTTAAAGCAGCACAGTCTGCCATCAGTGTTTACAAATGAGGCAAGGAGGCCCTTTGCTGGACCTGGAGTACTTACTCCACTAGCTGCACACAGGGATGGTGTCACACACGCACGCACGCACTCACATGCACACGCACTCACACACGCACATACTCACATGCACGCACTCGCACACTCACACGCACTCGCACACGCGCGCGCCCACGCACTCGCACACGCACGCACTCACGCACACATGCACACAGACACACACACACTCACACATGCACACAGACACACACACACACACACTCACACATGCACACAGACACTCACACAAACACAGACACACACACTCGCACGTGCGCACACTCGCACACGCACAGACACACACACGCATACTCACATGGACACACTCACACCGACTCAGGTACAGACACACTCACACAGACACTCTCACACTCACTCACACACACACGCGTTGATGTGGCCTCTCCACCCCCCACTCTTCATCCACGTACTGAATGGTTAAGCACGATGCCTCTGGCTATTTGGGTTACACAATAACATGATTCTGGTGATAGCGATATGATAACGGTGAATTCTTCCGCAGTTTCCTAAATGTTCTGTAAAGATGGTATCTTGCAGACAAAATGTCTGCTTTGGGATTGAGCACAGGGACGTAATGTGGAAGTATGAAATGTAATTGTTCTTGCCTGAAATATCCTTTCCACAGCCTGTCTGAATCCACCCTCAGTTTACTAATATGTAACGAAGCAGCAACAATCTGCTACTTTCTATTTGCAAATTAAATCATGTTTTTCCACCTCTTACGCACCACATTGACTGTGCCTCTGGTCAAATGTGCTTTAATCTCTAATTGATTAAATGAATGATACAGTTCGGCAACAGGCCTTTCAGCTCACTGAGTCCACGCCGACCAGCGATCACCGCTCACGTCGGTTCTATGTTATCCCACTTTCTCACACACGAGAGGCAGTTTACAGAGGGTTAATTAACCCACAAACCCACACGACTTTGGTATGTGGGAGGAAACCGGAGTGGTCACAGAGAGAACGTGCAAACTCCACTCAGACAGTTCCGACGATCAGGATCAAACCCGGATCTCTGGCGCTGTGAGGCGGTAACTCTACCGCTGTGCGCTGCATTCTGCATGTTTGAGGGGAGATGGGGGAACCTCTAACGGCCTCTGTATTTGCATTTTGAATTGGTTTCTGCCAAGTATGTCAGTGCCCCACACAGCTCTCTCAAGCTTTGGCATTTCACCTAATAATGTGTCTGAACTTACAATGTGCTGAGTATTGAACAGTTATGCTGTACCTCCGCTGGACGTCAGAGAAAATCATTTCCCTTTTCATGTTCCTGTGTTCTCAGTAATTCAGGGCTGTGTGGTTTTCTTTGCTCCCTCCTATTGAAAGTATTTCCTGAGTTAATCTTTCTACCTGTTGAAAATCGTTTTCTTTCATTTGATGTTTCCCTCCCCCCCTCTCTCGCCCTCCCTCCCTCCCTCTCTCGCCCTCCCTCCCTCCCCCTCTCTCGCCCTCCCTCCCTCCTCCCTCTCTCGCCCTCCCTCCCTCCCCCCTCTCTCACCCTCCCTCCCCCTCTCTCGCCTTCCCGCCCCCCCTCTCTCGCTCTCCCTCCCTCCTCTCTCGCCCTCCCTCCCTCCTTGCTCTCTCGCCCTCCCTCCCTCCTCTCTCGCCCTCCTTCCCCCCTCTCTCCCCCTCCCTCCCTCCCCCTCTCCCCTTCCCTCCCTCTCTCTCCCCCCCTCCCTCTCTCCCCCTCCCTCCCTCTCTCCCCCTCCCTCCCTCTCTCCCCCTCCCTCCCTCTCTCCCCCTCCCTCCCTCTCTCCGCTTCCCTCCCTCTCTCTCCCCCTCCCTCTCTCTCCCCCTCCCTCTCTCTCCCCCACCCTCCCTCTCTCTCCCCCTCCCTCCCTCTCTCTCCCCCTCCCTCCCTCTCTCTCCCCCTCCCTCCCTCTCTCTCCCCCTCCCTCCTGCACAAATGTTTGCACAATGGACAAGGTGGCAGGGTGGTGCAGCGGGTAAAGCTGCTGCCTCACAACTCCAGAGACACGGGTTTGATCCTGATCTCGAGGGCTGTCTGTGTGGAGTTTACACGTTCTCCCCGTGACCGTGTGGGTTTCCTCCGGGTGCTCTGGTTACCCCCAACATCACAAAGACGTGCAGGTTTGTAAGTTAATTGGCCCTCTGTAAATTGCCGCTAGTGTGTAAGGAATGGATGCAAAAGTGGGATACCATAGCACTAGTTTAGTTTAGAGATACAGCGCGGAAACAGGCCCTTTCAGCCCACCGGGTCCGCGCCGACCAGCGATCCCCGCACACTAACACTATCCTACACCCACTAGACACTAATTTACATTTACCAAGCCAATTAACCTGCAAACCTGCACGACTTTGGAGTGTGGGAAGAAACAGAAGATCTCGGAAAAAACCCACGCAGGTCACGGGGAGAACGTACAAACTCCGTACAGCAGCACCCGTAGTCGGGATGGAACCCGGGTCTCCGGCGCTGCATTCGCTGTAAGGCAGCAATTCTACCGCTGCGCCACCGTGCCGCCCCTAGTCTTTGCATTTTAATTGCTTATTTGTTTTTATATACTGAACATCTTTGTTTATTATCGTGTTTACATATCTGCTGTGCTGCTGCAAGTAAAAATATCAATTATTTTGGTATATATGACAATTAAACACTCTTGACAGTGTGAATGGACGATTAATGGTCAGCATGGACTCAGTGGGCCGAAGGGCCTGTTTCCACACTGTATCTCCAAACTCCAATAATGAAATTTAGAGAATGAAGTCACAACATTTAAGAAACATTTAGACATTTACATGTGTACGGTAAGTTTAGAGGTATATAGGCCGATTGCAGGCAGGTGGGACTAGTTTAGATGGGGCATGTGGGTTGGCATGGGCAAGATGGGCTGAAGGGTCAGTTTCCACGCTGTATCGCATCCTGACACCCATGCCACCACCCTGTGTAATTTAGTATTGGATCAGCAATCTCACTGGCCTTCAGGACACTGCGGACTGAAGATCGGGGGGCTTTGCGATTAGCTGAAGAGCGTACACATCTGTACATGAGGATTTGCAGCTGCAGAGACGGCTTTTAATTTGCAGGCCGCGGAATCTGTTTTTAAGTATATTTTTATCTTTGTCCTTTTGAAGTTGCGACACATTTAATTGCAGTACGGCAATTGCTGAAAGCTGTTATGCAAAAGATCTATTTGGCCGGCAGATCTCTTAATATATTTTCATTTAAAACCCGTGATTGATTCTGTATTTTGTCTCGTCAGGCAAGTGGTGGTTGATGGGTCGCTGCCACACCCTTTTGCTTTGACGTTGTTTGGCGACACGTTGTACTGGACGGACTGGAACACGCACTCGATCCACGCGTGCAATAAATACACGGGGGAACATCGGCGCGAGGTGCACACCAATATCTTCTCGCCCATGGACATTCACGTCTTCAACCAGCAGAGGCAGCCCCACGGTATGTGTGCGGCCCTTTACAAAGCTGTACAACTTTGATTACATCCAAACATAGAAAATAGGCGCAGGAGTCAGCCAGCACCGCCATTCAATATGATCATTTAGTTCAGAGATACAGCGCGGAAACAGGCCCTTTCGACCCACCGAGTCCATGCCGACCAGCGATCCCCGCACATTATCACTATCCTACACCCACTAGGGACAATTTACATTTATACCAAGGCTCCCTCTAGTCCTGGCAACATCCTCGTAAATCTTTTCTCAACCCTTTCAAGCTTGTCCTGTAACCCATCACTACGCTGCTGTACAAATGTGTGTAAACTCAAAATATAGGTGAAGTCTGATGTACAATTGGGTGATGGTGTCCTAGCAGTCAGAACTGCTTGGGTGTAAAGTTGAAATGTAAGGTATTGACATTGGTACCTGTTTGCTTCTCCGACCAGCACCAAACCCGTGTGGAACCAACAATGGCGGCTGCTCACACTTGTGCCTGATGTCTCCAGTCAGACCGTTTTTCCATTGCGCTTGTCCAACCGGGGTGCAGCTGCTGGAAGATGGAGCAAAGTGCAAAGATGGTATGTAAACGCACACGTATGGCGAGGGTCACGTAGAGGATGGCGGAGTAGACTGGATGGGCTGAATGGCCCCATTCTGCTCCGAGAACTTATGAACGTATGATCCAACCGAGGCACAAGTTTGGGAATATGCTTGGAGGAAAAGCACTCAGCGGGTCAGGCAGCATCTGTGGAGAACATGGATAGATGACGTTTCACAGAGTGCTGGAGTAACTCAGCGGGTCAGGCAGCATCTTGTCGAGGTGGAGTTGTGCAGGGCTCAAGAGCCTGATGGTGCTGGGAAGTAGTTTAGTTTGGTTTACAGATACAGTACAGAATCACCGAGTCCACATCGACCAGCGATCCCCGCACACTAACACTATCCTACACACACTAGGGACAATTTACACTTATACCAAGCCAATTAACCTACAAACCTGTACGGGTGTGGGAGGAAACCGAAGATCTCTGAGGAAACCCATGCAGGTCACAGGGAGAACGTACAAACTCCGTACAGACGGCGCCCGCAGTCGGGATGGAACCCGGGTCTCCGGCGCTGCATTCGCTGTAAGGCAGCAACTCTACCGCTGCACCACCGTGATCAGCCATGATTGAATGGCGGGGTAGACTCGATGGGCCGAGTGGCATAATTCTACTCCTATAACTTATGAACGTGAACTTTACAGCAAAGTTGGAAAACCCAAACTATACCTCTATTTTTGACAATACTAAAAAATATATATTTTATACAGTGCTCAATCAATCAACCATCAAATCAGCCAGAAATCCTGGTTTGACTGGCAAGGGTAATTGTCATTGAACCAAGGTGATGTTGATAAATTTCCACATCCCCCCCCCCCCCCCAACAAAATGACATAGCTTGATATTCCAAATGTTTAGTTTAGTTTAGATATACAGAGTGGAAATAGGCCCTTCGGCCCACCGAGTCCACACCGACCAGCGAACCCAGCACATTAACACTATGCTACACACACTAGGGACAATTTACATTTATACCAAGGCAATTAACCTACAAACCCGCACGTCTTTGGAGTGTGGTAGGAAACCAAAGTTCTCTGAAAAATCCTACGGGGAGAATGTACAAACTCCGTACAGACAGCTCCCATAGTAGGGATGGAACCGTACAGACTGCATCCATAGTGGGGATGGAACCATACAGACAGCACCCGTAGTGGGGATGGAACCGTACAGACAGCTCCCATAGTGGGGATGGAACCGTACAGACTGCATCCATAGTGGGGATGGAACCGTACTGACAGCACCCGTAGTGGGGATGGAACCGTACTGACAGCATCCATAGTGGGGATGGAACCGTACTGACAGCACCCGTAGTGGGGATGGAACCGTACAGACAGCACCCGTAGTGGGGATGGAACCCGTGTCTGGTGCTGCAGGCGCTGTAAGGCAGCAGCTCTACCACAGAGCCAGTGTGTAGTATCTCTCGATGATCCGTATTCATGCATTGTTTTGGGTGTAAAATCTGAGTGCAGGATGGGTGTATTCGCCTAGGTTTAGGTTTATTATCGTTACGTGTACTGCGATGCAGTGAGAAGTCTTTGTTTGCCTGTCACCTGATCAATAATGGATGTGCAGGGAATAGAGGGGTGTGGATAATGTGCAGGCAGACAAGATTAGTTTAAATAGCATTATATTCAGTGCAGACATTGTGGGCCAAAGGGCCTATTTCAGTGTTGTACTGTTCTATGTTAAATGGTCAAAATCCTTATCCTGCCGTCGGTGTATCAAATGCAAGAGGCCATACCTTAAAGGTGAGAGGAATGAGTGTTTAAGTAGACCAGAAGGTCACGTTTATTTTATTTAACACCGTGATTGAAAGCTGAATTGCACTACCAGAGAAGCGATGAAATGAGACAAGACCATTGTGGCAGAGACGGGTCGATTGGCAAGGCTTGGAAGGATACAGGTGAATGGGATTGATGCAGTTGGGCAACAAGGTCAGCATGTTGTTGATGGGTCGAAGGGCCCTGTGCTGTGTCTAATTCTACGCTGATGCTTGCAGTGGAAGGTGAGGCTAGTTAACCCAGGGCAAGTCGCGGTCACTGTGAAAACGTGTAGCTGTGAACAGTCTGGATTTACCAGCGCTGCATTCTCCTCTCCCAGTCCGGCCCGCAATGGGAGAAAAGTGCCTTTTGTTTCCTGACCCGGTGACTTCCAGCAGAACAATTCTTCATTCATCTGCACCGTAACTGTTCCCCTTCTGCACTGTTCTGAAATTAATGGGAGTGCATGTTTGGTCATGTATAGAGCATGCCTCTACTGCCTGGCTGAGATGTCACTAATGGAGACTGACATCAACCATAGATACAGGGTGAGCTCACTATTTACACCTCAGCTGTGAAACACAGCGGATAAATAGAAACATTCAGCACTGGAGGCTCTGTGTGTCGGCAAAAATAGTTGCCACCTCCCCCCCTTCCCTGCAAAGTCAAGGGCAATAGAGAAAGATGACCTGCTTTAGCAATGATCCTTGTGTTTCCCAGGCAGGAGTGCATCTGGAGACAGCTTTGATTTTTCAGCAATCCATTTCAACAATAAAGTAAAATCTCCTGGTAACTAGGACTGGATAGTGGACTTGTGAAAGGCCTGGACAGAGTGGATGTGGAGAGGATGTTTCCACTAGTGGGAGAGTCTAGGACCAGAGGGCAGAGCCGCAGAATGAAAGGACGTACTTTCAGAAAGGAGATGAGGAGGGATTTCTTTAGTCAGAGGGTGGTGAATCTGTGGAATTCATTGCCACAGACGGCTGTAGAGGCCAAGTCAGTGGGTATTTTTAAGGCAGAGATTGACAGATTGTTGATTAGTGCGGTTGTCAGGGGTTATGGGGAGAAGGCAGGAGAATGGGGTTGAGAAGGAGAGATAGACCAGCCACGATTGAATGGCAGAGTAGACTTGATGGGCCGAATGGTCTTCTGCTCCTAGAACTTATGCACTAACTTTTCAAGAGTGTTTCATTGCCATACATACCGAAACAGAAAAATGAAACTCTTACTTTCAGCAGCATAGTAGACCTGTTAACACCATGCTCATAGATAGCACAATAAATGAGAAATTCCATAAATTAAAAACCCCAATATTAGTCCAAAAAGCCCCAAATCTTGAGTGCAACCAAGACAGTCCATGGTTATTGTTTGTGCAGTGTTCCAGAGCCCGATGGTTGTTGGGAAGAAGCTGTTCCTGAACCTGCAGGTCACGGTTTTCAGGCTCCTGTGCCTTCATCCCGATGGAAAGAGTGAATCTGAGGAAGGGTCCCGACCCCAAACATTCCCTGTCCTTGTCCTTCACAGATGCTACCCGACCCGCTGAGTTACTCGAGGACTCTGTGTTCCACGCAAGATTGTGTTCCACGCTAGATTGTGTTCCACGCTAGATTGTGTTCCACGCTAGATTGTGTTCCACGCTAGATTGTGTTCCACGCTAGATTGTGTTCCACGCTAGATTGTGTTCCACGCTAGATTGTGTTCCACGCTAGATTGTGTTCCTGCCCTTCATTGTTGCTCATCAGGCCAGAAGCTAAAGAGACAAAAAAGCCCTCAGCAGAGCTGTGAATGTGGAGGAGGGAAGATACAACTGGAGGGGAACATACATGGAGTAAAGGGCTCGTCTGTTTACGGTGGACAGCGGAGGTTTAGTTTAGTTTAGAGATACAGCGCGGAAACAGGCCCTTTCGGCCCACTGGGTCCGCGCCGACCAGCGATCCCCGCACATTAACACTATCCTATACCCACTAGGGACTATTTTTACATTTACCAAGCCAATTAACCTACAAACCTGTACATCTTTCGCGTTCGAGAGGAAACCAAAGATCTCGGAGAAAACCCACGCAGGTCACGGGGAGAACATACAGATAGCACCTGTCATCGGGATGGAACCCGGGTCTCCGGCGCTGCAAACGCTGTAAGGCAGCAACTCTACCGCTGCGCCACCATGCCACCCTAGGTTGAGGGGAGACCCGATGTGTACGGTTATGTTGATGATACAGAGGCTGCTTCACGCTCTCCAAATAACGCACAAAACCTCCCAATGTTTCACGCTGACTGTGTATATAACATAGAGCAGCACAGGAACAGGCCCAATATCTGTGCCGACCGTGATGCCAAGACCAACCCATATCTGCCTGCACATAATCCACATCACTCCATTCTCTGCATATTCATGTGCTTATCTAAAAGTCTCTAAAGCATCACTACCGTGTCTGCCTACACCACCACGCCTGGCAGCATGTTCCTTGCACCCACCACCCTCTGTGTGTAAAACAAAGTTAGCCCACATATCTGTTTTAAACTTCCCCCTCTCACCTAGAAGCTGTGCAATCTGGTGTTTGACATTTCCACCGTGGTGAACAGGTTCTGAGTGTCTACCCTCTCTACGCCTCTCATCATTTTACATACGTCTACTCAACCTCCAGCATTCCAGAGAAAACATCCCAAGTCTGTCCAACCTCTCCCTCTCCCTGCAGCTGATACCCCCCTGATCCAAGCTTCTAGTGAAATTTAGCTTAGTTTAGAGAAACAGCGTGGACACAGGGCCTTTGGCCCACCGAGTCTGCACTGACCGGTGATTCCCGCACATGAATACTATCCTACACACACTAGGAACAATTTACACTTATACCAAGCAAATTAACCTACAAACCTGTACTTCTTTGGAGTGTGGGAGGAAACCGAAGATCTCAGAGGAAGGTTACGGAGAGAACGTACAAACTCCGTACAGGCAGCACCTGTAGTCGGGATGGAACCCGGGTCTCTGGCGCTACAGGCTCTGTAAGGCAGCAACTCTACCGCTGCACCACCGTGCCATGCCGCCCTACATCAGTACCTACTGATGAGCATAGAAATTCAGGGGAGGGAAAGAGAGAGTGGTGATTGTTTAGTGTAAATGCTGCACTGCCGTGTATGTTGTTAACATTACCCTGTCACTTGCAAGCCTTTTGTAGGCAAGTGGAACTCTTTGCTAAAAGCTGAGGCTGAATTATCCCTTGATAAAGCCCATGTCCAATCTGCACAGCTTGCGATAATGACAGCACCAATTGGCCTTGTCCCAGGAGCAAGGATTAGAGTGGTAATGATGCCAAATTGTGTCTGTAATGGAGAATCCATTAATCAGCATGAAAATTAAAGGCTCATTTCAGAGATAGCAATATCAGGAGCATATTCTTCAACAAACCCAAGAAATCTGCAACAGGATTATATAATAGCAAAACCGCCAATATTTTTTCTAGATTTAAAATTGCTTCACATAGTATTCTGCTGTAACCTATAAGATGAACATTTAATTCCATCCATTCCTGTTTCTAGACTTTTGTTACTTTCAACCAGACTCAGGAACAGCCTCTTCCCCACTGTTATCAGCTTCTCAACGGCCCTTCCATAAGCTCAGGCACTGACCGATTCACCTCTGCCTCATTGTAGACATCAGACTTTGTCACTGGAACTGGTGCGCTACAATGCTGAGAACTATATTCTGCACTCTGTATCTTCCCCTTTACCATATCTGTTGGACTTGAATTTGACTTGATTGTATTTATATATAGTATATCTGATCTGTTTGGACAGCATTCAACACAAAGGTATTCACTATTCCTCAGTACACATCAAGAGTGCTTAGGAACAGAAAATAGGTGCAGGAGTAGGCCATTCGAGCTAGCACCGCCATTCAATATGACCATGGCTGATCATCCAAAATCAGTACCCCGTTCCTGCTTTCTCCCCATATCCCTTGATTCCATTAGGTCTAAGCGCTATATCTAACTCTCTCTTGAAAACATCCAGTGAATTGGCCTCCACTGCCTTCTGTGGCAGAAAATTCCACAGATTCAAATTCTCTGGGTGAAAAGGTTTTTCCTCATCTCAGTCCTAAATGGTCTACCCCTTATTCTTAAACTGTGACCCCCTGGTTCTGGACTCCCCCAACATCGGGAATTTTTTTCCTGCATCGAGCCTGTCCAATCTTTTAAGAATTGTATATGTTTCTATAAGATCCCCTCTCATTCTTCTAAATTCCAGTGAATACAAGCCCAGATGACCCATTCTTTCATCGCATGCATGTACCAATAACTGAATAATGAAATTCTTACTTGCAACAGCACAACAGGTCTGTAAACACAGTGCTTAGAGATAACTTAAACAGAAAAAGTTCAGTAAGTTAAAACCCCCAATATTAGTGTATAAAGGTCCAGTCCTGAGTGCAACCACGGTAGTTTGTGGTTCCTAGTTTAGTTGGTGTCAGTCGGGTTAAAGAGAACGGTGGTAGACACAAAATGCTGGAGTAACTCAACGTGTCAGGCAGCATCTCTGGAGAGAAGGAATGGGTGACGTTTCGGGTCGAGACCCTTCTTCTGATTGATGTCAGGGGAGGATATCAGACTGATGTCAGTCTGAAGAAGGGTCTCGACCCGAAACGTCACCCATTCCTTCTCTCCAGAGATGCTGCCTGACCCGCTGAGTTACTCCAGCATTTTGTGTCTACCTTCGATTTAATCCAGCATCTGCAGTTTTTCCCTTACACATTAAAGAGAACGGTGGTTGCTGGGAAGAAGCTATTCTTGAACCTGGATGTTGATAATAAACAATAATAAACCTAAACCAACTTGTAATTCAGTTTCCAAGACACTTTTTAATGACACAGTAAGTACGCAGCCATGTGTTGCCATGGAACTGCAGTAGGTTAGCTCAGAGCAGCATTGAAACACGGGTAAAATAATTTCTCATGCTTCTAATGCCATTAGGTGAAGTTGATGAGGTGGGTGTAAATGACCCGTGATGGTGCCCAGAGCTCAGGCTGGCTCAGTTAATGGCCTTTCACACCATTACTTGTGCTTTTGCCATCCATCACAGCAATAAAACTGTAGCAAGGCGGAGAGTCGGGGCAAGAAGCTGAATTGTCGGACGCTCTTGGCTGTTCACGCCAGATTACTTCACCCACTGTTGTTAAGTCCTTTGTGGTTAAAAGATTTTATCAGCAATTTAAATCAAGAGCTTGAAACAGGGGAGAGTTTTATTTTTTAAAAGAACTCCAAGTTCTGGAGAAACTCGGCGTAGATGGGGGAGACAGCCATGACCTACTTCTCACGGTGGTGGTGGGTGCCTGGTACACATCACCAGGTGGGTGGTGGTGGTGGGTGCCTTGTACACATCACCAGGTGGGTGGTGGTGGTGGGTGCCTTGTACACATCACCAGGTGGGTGGTGGTGGTGGGGCGTAGATGGGGGAGACAGCCATGACGAGCAGGGCAGGTGGTGGGTACAGAGGGTGGTGGGTGCCTGGTACACATCACCAGGTGGGTGGTGGTGGTGGGTGCCTTGTACACATCACCAGGTGGGTGGTGGTGGCAGCAGATGTAATAATGGCATTTCAGAGACATTTGGATAAGCACATAGATCAGCAGGGAAGGGAGATATGGATTATGTGCAGGCAGATAAGCATCATGTTTGGCACAGAGATTGTGGACCAGAGGGCCTGTTCCTGTGCTCTGTGGTCTGGCGGCTTCTCTCTCTCTCTCTCTCTCTCTCTCTCGAGAACATGGACTGGCAACATTTCGATTAGAGTTGGTTTAGTTTAGAATGTAACATGGAAACAGGCCCTTCGGCCCACTGAGCCCATGCTAACCATCGATCACCCATTCACGGTGGCGCAGCGGTAGAGTTGCTGCCTTACAGTGAATGCAGCGCCGGAGACCTGGGTTCACTCCCGACCACGGGGGGTGCTGTCTGTACGGAATTTGTACGTTCTCCCCGTGACCTGCGTGGGTTTTCTCCGAGATCTTCGGTTTCCTCCCACACTCCAAAGACCGACAGGTTTGTAGGTTACTTCGCTTGGTAAATGTAAAAATTGTCCCCGGTGGGTGTAGGATGGTGTTAATGTGCGGGGATCACTGGTCGGCGCGGACCCGGTGGGCCGAAGGGCCTGTTTCCACGCTGTATCTCTAAACTAAACACACTAGTTGTAGGTTATTCCACTTTCTCATCCAGTCCCTACACACCAGGGGCAATTTACAGAGGGCCAATTGATCTACAGACCAGCACGTCTTTGGGATGTGGGAGGAAACCGGAGCGCCTGGAGAAAAACACGCGGTCACATGGGAAAAACACGCGGTCACACGGGAAAAACACGCGGTCACAGGGAGAACGTGCAAACTCCGTGCAAACAGCACCCACTGTCAGGATCAAACTCGGATCCCCAAGGCTGCGAGGTAGCAGCTCAACCCGCTGCACCACTGTTCCGCCCTTTTAAAGCAGATGTTTTTAAGCACACTACTGACAATTGATTCCTACTTCAGAAAGTGTGCTTTTGCTTTCCCCGTGACTGAACGCCGTGACATTCCTATCCAAGTTGGCCGTGAGTTGTGTTGGCCAAAATAGGAATGGGTGACGTTTCGGGTCGAGACCCTTCTTCAGACTGAAACGTCACCCATTCCTTCTCTCCAGAGATGCTGCCTGACCTGCTTTTTGTGTATGTTGTTTCTAAAATAACATGTGTTTATTTTCTAGGTGCGTCCGAGTTGTTGTTGTTGGCTCGTCGGACGGACTTGAGGCGGATCTCCTTGGACACTCCCGACTTCACGGATGTGATACTACAGCTGGAGGATATCCGGCACGCCATCGCCATAGACTACGACCCAGTGGAGGGCTTCATCTACTGGACAGATGATGAGGTGCGAGCCATCAGGAGGTCCTACCTGGATGGTTCCAGCAGCCAGTTTGTGGTGACCTCTCAGATCAACCACCCTGATGGCATTGCAGTGGACTGGGTGGCCAGAAACCTGTACTGGACAGACACTGGCACGGACCGCATTGAAGTCACTCGGCTAAACGGCACCATGCGCAAAATTCTCATCTCCGAGGATCTCGATGAACCAAGAGCAATTGTGCTCGACCCCATGTCCGGGTAAGAGTTCACGTTCACAAGTTCTAGGAGAAGATTTAGGCCATTCGGCCCATCAAGTCTACTTCGCCATTCAATCATGGCCGGTCTGTCTTTCCCTCTCAACTGCTTTCTCCTGACTTCTCCTCGTGACCACTGACACCCTAACCCATCAAGAACCTGTCAATCTCCACCGTAAAAATATCCATTGACTTGTCCTCTGCAGAATTCCACAGATTCATTGAAGATTTCTTGCACGTTTTACGGATGTTTATTTGGGGAAGTTGACGTGTTGGAAGTTAATCCGGAGCATTAAATCCAATTTCATTCTTGAGAATAAACGTGTGGGTTTGTCAGTAAAATGGTCCCTGGTGTGTAAAGTTTGGATGAGAAAGTGAGGTCATGTAGAAGTGAACAGTGGTCAGTGTGGACAGTGGGCCAAAGGGTCTGTTTCTGTGGCAGTCAAACAAAATAAATTAAGTATTGATCCAGGTGAATAGGTTCTAAAGTTAGGGGCGGAAAAGATCATTTAACGTCTGAGTGACAAAATTCTATACTTTTTAGAAGAAGTGAAGCTGCTCTCAAGATTTATTTGAGGTAGAACGTCACAGGCAAGAGCTGTGGCCCTCGTTACTTCTAACTGCTTTGTTGGAAGGTCAGGAACGATATACAGGCACAGCAAGGAACACATTCTTTGCATGTAGACACAAAAAGCTGGAGTAACTCAGCAGGACCGGCAGCATCTCTGGAGAGAATGAATGGATGACATTTCTGGTCGAGACCCTTCTTCAGACTCCATTTCTCCATTCAGACTTCAGTCTGAAGAAGGGTCTCCACCTGAAACGTCACCCATTCCTTCTCTCCAGAGATGCTGCCTGTCCCACTGAGATACTCCAGCTTCTTGTGTCTATCTTCGGTTTAAACCAGCATCTGTGGTTCCTTCCCACACATATTCTTTGCAGAAATCCTTTAACAACATTGAGTTTCCCTGTTCACTCTTAAAGTTCAAGAATGCAAAGCTGTGTTGGTGAACAATGTATATTTCTACGTGTGTAGTTGACTGATGCTCAGTTTGTGCTGTGTTTGTTCTCCAAACAGGTACATGTATTGGACGGACTGGGGTGAGAATCCTAAGATAGAGCGTGCTGCCTTAGATGGATCTGACAGGGTTATTCTTGTGAATACATCGTTGGGCTGGCCAAATGGTTTAGCTCTGGATTACGAAGAAAAAAAAATGTACTGGGGTGATGCTAAGACCGACAAAATAGAGGTTTGTATTTCATTTAAAATCTTCTGGAAATTTTGAGTCGTGATTGTTGAATTTTCACGTTGATGTAGAAGTTTGAACCGTTTCAATCGCATCATTTAAAGAATTCAGAGACATATTTAGGACAAAGAATTTTCTTTTCATGAATATAATCTGTCCCAGTCTTGTCAAGTTGAGTTGTTTCAACAAATAGAACGTGTTATCGTTCTGTTTATTTGTAAGTAATCCAGCTTTTCTGCCGATGATTGAACAGTGATAATTGTGGACCAATCAATTGTGGACGGGTCTACAATGTCTCATTCCAATGGCCACTGCTTGTTGTGTGTGGGGGGGGGTCAGTGTGTGTGGGGGGGGTCAGTGTGGGGGGGGTCAGTGTGTGTGTGGGGGTCAGTGTGTGAGGGGGGGGGTCAGTGTATGGGGGGGGTCAGTGTGTGTGGGAGGGGTTGTGTGTGGGAGGGGTCAGTGTGGGGGGGGTCAGTGTGTGTGTGGGGGGGGTCAGTGTGGGGGGGATCAGTGTGTGTGGGGGGGGGTCAGTGTATGGGGGGGGTCAGTGTGTGTGGGAGGGGTCAGTGTGTGGGGGGGGTCAGTGTATGGGGGGGGTCAGTGTGTGTGTGTGTGGAGGTCAGTGTGTGGGGGGGGTTTGTGTGTGGGGGGGGGTCAGTGTGTGGGGGGGGTCAGTGTGTGTGTGTGTGGGGGTCAGTGTGTGTGGGGGGGTCAGTGTGTGTGGGGGGGTCAGTGTGTGGGGGGGGGGTCAGTGTGTGGGGGGGGTCAGTGTGTGGGGGGGGTCAGTGTGTGGGGGGGGTCAGTGTGTGGGGGGGTTTGTGTGTGTGGGGGGGGTTTGTGTGTGTGGGGGGGGTCAGTGTGTGGGGGGGTCAGTGTGTGTGGGGGGGTGTCTGTGTGGGGGGGTCAGTGTGTGTGGGGGGGGTCAGTGTGTGTGGGGGGGTCAGTGTGTGTGTGTGGGGGGTCAGTGTGTGGGGGGGTCAGTGTGTGGGGGGGGTCAGTGTGTGGGGGGGGGTCAGTGTGTGGGGGGGGTCAGTGTGTGGGTGGGGTCAGTGTGTGGGGGGGTTTGTGTGTGTGGGGGGGGTTTGTGTGTGTGGGGGGGGGTCAGTGTGTGGGGGGGTCAGTGTGTGTGGGGGGGTGTCTGTGTGGGGGGGTCAGTGTGTGTGGGGGGGTCAGTGTGTGTGTGTGGGGGGTCAGTGTGTGGGGGGGGTCAGTGTGTGGGGGGGGTCAGTGTGTGGGGGGGGTCAGTGTGTGGGGGGGGTCAGTGTGTGGGGGGGGTCAGTGTGTGGGGGGGGCAGTGTGTGTGGGGGGGGTCAGTGTGTGGGGGGGGTCAGTGTGTGGGGGGGGTCAGTGTGTGGGGGGGGTCAGTGTGTGGGGGGGGTCAGTGTGTGGGGGGGGTCAGTGTGTGGGGGGGGCAGTGTGTGTGGGGTGGGTCAGTGTGTGGGGGGGGTTTGTGTGTGTGGGGGGGTCAGTGTGTGTGTGGGGGGGTCTGTGATGGGCCGGGCAGTGCAGGGCCGGTTACTGTGAAGGGGCCAGGTTTCAGTGAGTGCAGGTTTGCTGAGCGCTACCTTGTGTTGGGCTTGTTGACATGCTGTGTGGCTGCGTACACAGGCAGCCTGCCTCCAGCACCATCGACACATCAATCAGGCGGTGCGGGGCGGGGCGGGCGGGGGCGGTGGTGAATCTGTGGCCCTGTGGTGATAATCAGCAGCAGCGGGGGGTGTGCGGGGGGGTGAGCGGGGGTGCTGTGTGGGGCTTTTGTTCCCAGTTTATGTGGCAGCATGCAGTGGGGATAGGAGCCAGGCACTTGGCAGACGGGGTTGGTTGTCACAGTCACTACTTGCTGCTGATAAGCTGGGGCAGGGTTGGAGCCGCTGACGTCTCACGTCTGTCATGACAACGTTGGCCTTCTATACCCAGGTGTGTTTGCCACAATCAACGCCTCAAACACTTGAACTTGGAATTAGTGTCATTTCTTCGATTTTACTTTCAAAAACAAACATGCCGTGATGGGTCCTAGCTGTAATGTAGAGCGGGATAATGCTGTTAAACTCTGCTTTTAAACATACACAAAGTCCCGCCCCCTCCCCTGACATCAGTCTGAAGAAGGGTCTCGACCCAAAACATCACCTGTCCATGTTCTCCACAGATGCTGCCTGACCTGCTGAGTTACTCCGGCACTCTGTGAAACGTCACCTATCCATGTTCTCCACAGATGCTGCCTGACCCGCTGACTTACTCTGTGCCTTTCTTTATAACAGGGCGGCACAGTGGTGCAGAGGTAGACCTACTGCCTTACAGCAGCAGAGACCCGGGTTCAATCCTGACTACGGGTGCTGTCTGTACGGAGTTTGTACGTTCTCCCCATGACCCGCGTGGGTTTTCTCTGAGATCTCATGTTTCCTCCCACACTCCAAAGACGTACAGGTTTGTAGGTTAATTGGCTTGGAATAAATGTAAAAGTGATCCCTAGTGTGTAGTATTAGTGTGCGGGGATCACTGGTCGGTGTGGACTCAGTGGGCCGAAAGGCCTGTTTCCACGCTATATCCCTAAACTAAACTACACTAGTTTCATTAACTTGTACCTTGAGGTGAATTTGTGACTGTAGAGTTTTGTAGGAAAAAAACTGCAGATGCTGATTTAAATCGAAGGTAGACACAAAATGCTGGAGTAACTCTGGAGAGAAGAAATGGGTGACGTTTCGGATCAAGACCTGTTTTGGGTCTCGATCCGAAACGTCACCCATTCCTTTTCTCCCGCGATGTTGCCTGACCCGCTGAGTTACTCCAGCATTTTGTGTCCACCTTCGATTGAAACCTGTGTGTGTTGCTGCGAGTTTCTGTTTCTGGTCTTTCTGCTGAGCCTCGCTGCCCAGTCAGTATATGTGAAGTTTACTCTGGAGGGCTGGCCAGGGAAAGGATTGAAGGATCTTTTGTGCTTGTCGTTGGAGCATTTCCATTGTCACCCATCGTGCTTTGAACTGTTGTGAACACTCGCCTGGGCTGCTGTTGGATTTGTTTGGGAAGCCAGAGCCATTTGTGTCGACTGACATTTGAGTCTTTTTATATTCAGTAAGGTATGGCAGAGGTTCACACAGTAATTTGCCTGATAAAGGACCGTGCACAAAGTCAGAGAGGAGACTTTGATGGGAACTGAGAACTGATGTGTGCGATTGCTGCATTTTACATCCTAATCCCGAAATTGTGAGTCTGCACTTTACTCTGATTGCAGCCTACAATGTTGGGCTAAAGAGGGGGGGTTTTAGCTGTCTAGACAGGGCACCAAGCTTCTATCTGTGAGTGGCAGCTTGTACCGCCTGCATTGGGGAATAATGCAACACAAGGCCTTCATTTAGGCAAGCAGGGAAGATTCAAAGGTTGTGACCTTGACTTACCCAGCACAGAGTGGAGGACTAATTGAGGGAGGGCAGGCAGGCAGGCAGGCAGGCGATTTGTAGCTCGGGCAGCCAGAGGACCGGTCGATATTGTGGCTCCACGCGGCACATAGTGAGATTGGTATCTTCCACAGAGGGGTGGGGGAGGTGAGGGGGGGCAAGAGGTGGGGGTTGAGGCGGGGGTGGGGCTGGTGGTGGGGGTGAAGCGGGGGTTGGGGGTGAGGCGGGGTGTGTGGGGTGGGGGTGTGGCAGGGGTTGAGGGTGGGTGGGGCTGTGGTGGGGTGGGGCGGGGATGTGGGTGAGGGTGGGGCAGGGGGTGGAGGTGGGGGTTGAGGGTGGGTGGGCTGTGGTGGAGTGGGGATGGGGGTGAGGGTGGGGCAGGGGGTGGAGGTGGGGGTTGAGGCGGGGTGGGGCTGGTGGTGGGGGTAAAGCGGGGGGTGGGGGTTGAGGCGGGGGTGGGGCTGTGGTGGGGGTGAAGCGGGGGGTGGGGGTGAGGCGGGGTGTGTGGGGTGGGGGTGTGGCAGGGGTTGAGGGTGGGTGGGGCTGTGGTGGGGTGGGGGGGTATATAACTTGCATTGTCATGGTGAGGGATGGATGAGTGGCGATTGTGATCCAGTATCACATCAACCCCACTCAGACACAAAGTGCTGGAGTAACTCAGCAGGTCAGGCAGCATCTCTGGAGAGAAGGAATGGGTGACGTTTCGGGTCGAGACCCTTCTACAGGCACATCAACACAGTATCTTGTCCAACTGGCCCAGGTGTGGGATCTAAGTCCCACATCAGTCTGAAGAAGGGTCTCGACCCTAAACGACACCCATTCCTTCTGTCCAGAGACGCTGCCGGTCCCGCTGAGTTACTCCAGCATGTTGTGTTTACCTTTGGCCTCTGCTGTTCCCTCCTGCACCCCACGGCAGCCTCTCTTGTTTGCATTCTTTTTGCTGGAAATAAGTGTCGGGTTGATGGATTGGTGATATCACAAGTGTTAATGGATGTATGATCTTTCCACGCGGCATTCTTCAGAACAAGCAGCAACCTGCTGAGACCCGCCCTGTGTAGGAAGGAACTGCAGGCGCTCGTTTAAACCAAAGGTAGACACAAAATGCTGGAGTAACTCAGCGGGACAGGCAGCATCTCTGGACAGAAGGAATGGGTGTCGTTTAGGGTCGAGACCCTTCTTCAGACTGATGTGGGACTTAGATCCCACACCTTCGGGAGAGAAGGAATGGGTGACGTTTCGGGTCGAGTCCTATCTTCAGACTAGTTAGGGATAAGGGAAACGAGAGATATAGACGGTGATGTGGAGAGATAAAGAACAATGAATGAAAGATGTGCAAAATAGTAACGATGGGAAAGGAAACAGGCCACTGTAAACTGTTTGTTGGGTGAAAACGAGAAGCTGGTGTGACTGGGGGGGGGGGGGGGGGAGAGAGAGAGAGAGAGAGAGAGAGAGAGAGAGAGAGAGAGAGAGAGAGAGAGAGAGAGAGAGAGAGAGAGAGAGAGAGAGAGAGAGAGAGAGAGAGGGAGGGAGGGAGGGAGGGAGGGAGGGAGGGAGGGAGGGAGGGAGGGAGGGAGAGAGAGAGAGAGAGAGAGAGAGAGAGAGAGAGAAGAGAAGGAGAGAGAGAGAGAGAGAGAGAGAGAGAGAGAGAGAGAGAGAGAGAGAGGGAGAATGCTTATAGCATTATGCTTATAGCATAACAGTATAACAGAACTCTATTGTCATTCGGTATAAATACCGAACGAAATTTCAGCAGTCACAAAACACAGCACAACACAAACATCCATCACAGTGACTCCAAACACCCCCTCACTGTGATGGAGGCAACAAAACTTCCCCTCTCCTCCCCCCACACCCACGGACAGACAGCTCAACCCCTGCCGAGGCGACTGACACGCACAGCCCCCGCAAGGGGATGGAAGGCCCCGCCGCCGAGCCGCACCGGGCACTGAAACGTCCCGCGGCCGATCCGCGCCGGCGATGTTAAGTCCAGCGGCCGAGCCGCGCCGGGCGATGGAAGGCCCCGCGGCCGCACCGGGCGCTGCTAAGTCCCGCGGCCGAGCCGCACCGGGCACTGAAACGTCCCGTGGCGGAGCCGCGCCGGCGATGTTAAGTCCCGCGGCCGAGCCGCGCCGGGCGATGGAAGGCCCCGCGGCCGCGCCGGGCGCTGAACCGTTCCGCGGCCGAGCCGCACCGGGCGATGGAAATCCTCGCGGCCGAGCCGCACCGAGCGTTGAACCGTCCCGCGGCCGTACCGGGCGATGTTAGGTCCCACGGCCGAACCGCGCCGGCGATGTTAAGTCCAGCGGCCGAGCCGCGCCGGGCGATGGAAGGCCCCGGCCGGCGATGGAAGGCCCCGCGGCCGAGCTGCGCCCCGGGGAAGAGACCTAATTGCCATTGCCAATTGCCAGTGTGGTGTGCACGTAGGTTACCAGCATGGGGCTGCCTGTGGTGTGGCACTGACCAACACCAACACACACCTAGACACTGACCAACACACACCCACACACTGACCAGCACACACCCAGACACTGACCACACACACCCAGACACTGACCACACACACCCACACACTGACCACACACACCCACACACTGACCACACACACCCACACACTGACCAACACACACCCAGACACTGACCAACACACACGGTCCGTGTTGCACACATGGCCCGTGTTGCGTGGCCCGTGTTGCACGCATGGCCCGTGTTGCGTGGTCCGTGTTGCACGCATGGCCCGTGTTGCATGGTCCGTGTTGCACGCATGGTCCGTGTTGCATGGTCCGTGTTGCACGCATGGCCCGTGTTGTGCGGCCCGTGTTGCACGCATGGCCCGTGTTGCGCGGTCCCATGTTGCATGCAGTAACTTTGAGCGGTGACATAAGACTTTTTGAGCAGCCCCTTTATATTCGCTACTTCCCTCAGATTGTTTGTCCGTTGAAGGCAGCATGAAGTTCATTGTTGACTTTGAGGAACTGCACTGCACTTAGTTTGCAGGAAAATGGTTTGCTGGATTACACACCAGTATTTACGAAATTGCAGAGAGTTGCCGTTGTGCATCACAGTCTGAATTCCTTTGTGTCTTGTGTTTGTGATAAATGGGTGTCACGGTGGCGCAGCGGTAGAGTTGCTGCCTTACAGCGAATGCAGCGCCGGAGTCCCGGGTTCCATCCCGACTGTGGGTGCTGTCTGTACGGAGTTTGTAAGTCTTTCACTATTCTCTCTGTTTCAATGAGGTTCCCCCCTCATCCTTCTAAACTCTAAACTTGGCCCTTCAGTCATCAGCAAACCCCTGTTTGGGTTTCACTAACGCTAGTTTTGCAGTTAATCCCTGATGATCTCAACTCGATTTACTGTGTAAGGTGACTGAGCCGATTCCTAACCTAACGAGTTAAAAGGTTTTCCGAAAGTTTATACAAGTACCTGGAAAGATCTGGGAGAGACATGACTGTATTGGCCATAAATGTGTCCAACATTGGGCGTCTGCAGCTGCATTACTTCTTCCAATTCCCACAGAGTTTCAACGTTTTTGTTCCACATCCTGTTAGTCGTCAAATAATAGAAACATAGAAAATAGGTGCAGGAGGAGGCCATTCGGCCCTTCGAGCCAGCACCGCCATTCATTGTGATCATGGCTGATCATCCACAATCAGTAACCCGTGCCTGCCTTCTCCCCATATCCCTTGATTCCACTAGCCCCTAGAGCTCTATCTAACTCTCTTTTAAATGCATCCAGTGAATTGGCCTCCACTGCCTTCTGTGGCAGAGAATCCCACAAATCCACAACTCTCTAGATGAAAAAGTTTTTTCTCACCTCAGTTTTAAATGGCCTCCTCTTTATTCTTAGACTGTGGCCCTGTTTTAGTTTTAGAAGGAGCAGTGTGGAATCAGGCCCTTCGGCCTACCGTCTCTGCACCGACCATCGATCAGCCGTTCACACTAGTTCTGTGCTATCCCACTTTCACATCCACTCCCCACACACTGGGGGGCATTTTGCAGAGGCCCATCAACCTGCAAACCCGCGCTGTCACAGAGAACGTGCAAACTCCGCACAAGCAGCACCCGAGGTCGGGATCGAACCCGTGTCTCTGTTGGCTGGCCCGCTGCACCACTGTGCCACCCTTTCATTCCACTTGATCATTGGCTGGGTTATTATTGTCACTGGGCATTAAAACGCACTTACTGTAAAATATTGTTTCCAACGATTTGCTATTAAATAAATAGTTATGAGTTTAAAATAGATATGTTTACTTTCCCTTTTTTGCTTATTCCTATTGTAATTGTATGTTTATGTAAAGCACGTGGAAGATTATCAACTGGAATGTAGACTGAAGATAGATGGGCATGTCCTGTCAGAGGGTGGTGAATCTGTAGGATTCATTGCCACACACGGCTGTGGACACCGAGTCCATGGATATTTTAAAGGCTCAGATTGACAGGATTTTGGATCTTATAGAGACATATAAAATTATAAAAGGACTGGACAAGCTAGATGCAGGAAAAATGTTCCCGATGTTGGGGGAGTCCAGAACCAGGGGCCACAGTCTTAGAATAAAGGGGAGGCCATTTAAAACTGAGGTGAGAAGGAACTTCTTCACCCAGAGAGTTGTGAATTTGTGGAATTCTCTGCCACGGAGGGCAGTGGAGGCCAAGTCACTGGATGAATTTAAGAGAGAGTTAAATAGAGCTCTAGGGGCTAGTGGAATCAAGGGATATGGGGAGAAGGCAGGCACGGCTTACTGATTGTGGATGATCAGCCATGATCCCAATGAATGGCGGTGCTGGCTCGAAGGGCCAAATGGCCTCCACCTGCACCTATTTTCTATGTTTCTATGTTTCTAGTACAGGTGTCAGGGGTTGTGGGGAGGCAGGAGAATGGGGTTAGGAGGGAGAGATAGATCAGCCATGACTGAATGGTGGGGTAGACTTGATGGGTCGAATGGCCTAATCCTGCTCCTATAACATGAACTTAGTAGAATGCAGGAGAATGTGGTTATGAAGGAATAATAGATCAGCCATGATGTAATGGCGGAGTAGAGCTGATGGGCCGAGTGGCCTAATTCTGCCCCTACGTGGAATGGTCTTATCTGTTGAAGGTGCAGTTGGGAGCCTTTGTTTTTGTTGTGTCTGTTTTCCGTTTGCTGTGCTGCTAAAGTATGTCTGGTGAAGGTGGTGCATGCCATGTGCATGTCTGGTGAAGGTGGTGCATGCCATGTGCATGTCTGGTGAAGGTGGTGCATGCCATGTGCATGTCTGGTGAAGGTGGTGCATGCCATGTGCATGTCTGGTGAAGGTGGTGCATGCCATGTGCATGTCTGGTGAAGGTGGTGCATGCCATGTGCATGTCTGGTGAAGGTGGTGCAAGCCATGTGCATGTCTGGTGAAGGTGGTGCATGCCATGTGCATGTCTGGTGAAGGTGGTGCATGCCATGTGGTCACAGCTGTTTGCTGTTGTAGACAGTATTCTTGCTGTGTTGAAGACGTTGCTGGCCTGAGAATGTGAAATGCACACCACACTGTGGTTTGAACGGGAAGGAAATGTCGGATAGTGAAGGTTTTTTTAAATGACAAGAACTAACATGAATTCAGATTTGTTCTGGAGAGGGCAGGAGGCAAAAGTTGATCTTACGCTGCAGTCTTTGAGTTTTCTTTAAATAGAACAGCCTCCCCCTTGTTACACAAAGTGGAAAGACTGAATTAAAACCGAACTTGAGTTCTTTTTGAACTTTGTTCTTTTTAAACCGATGAGTTTGTAACGGAGGGGGGAAGGGGGGGGGGTCAAACGTGATTGGTTTTCGGAAGAAGGTGTAATTAGGAAAGAGGTGGGAAAAGTCTGTCCAGGACTAAACCCAGGTCTTTATGAAGCTGCCTGGGGCGGTGTTGGGCAGGAGCAGGTCATTAAATTGTTTAGTGTAGTCAGGCGGAAATAACTCAGCCAATGCACACTCTGCCTTGCAAGTGCAAGTAGGGTTGCCAACTTCCTCACTCCCAAATACGGGACATGGTGACGTCACCGCCCCACGCCCCACGTGACCTCACCCAGCCAGCGGCCACGTGCTCCCGCTCCACCAACGGCGGCTGCCCGGGCCGGGAGGCGGGTTGCTACACAACCTCCGTTCACACTCCGTTAGCCTACAATGTCCCGGCCTAGGTGTATGCTAACAGAGTGTGTTAGGGGAGCCAATTTAGCCCAAAATATGGGATGTTGCGGCTAATACAGGACAGGTGGCAGTGGCGGTCCTCCTTGCAAGCTCTCCCCCCATGTGAGCACAGGCCCGTTTTGAATCATATATTCTGCACTGGGCTGGCTGGCAAGGGTCTCACATTCTTTTCCATAAAATGAATATGTCGACGGAAAGTGATCTGACAAAGTTTAGAGTTTGTAATTACTGGAATCTCTCATCTGGCTGCAATCCAAATGCTCTAGTCACATGAAATTAAAGAATATAAAATGGGTAACAGATGTGTGGGGCAGATTATAACTTGGACTGTGGTCATAAAGTTGTGAGTGTGGAGAGCTGGCATATTACCAGCAGAGGGCTTGTGTTATGCTTGACTTATTTTATTGCCTAAACGTGGACACATGGAACTGCAGATGCTGGTTTACAAAAAAAGCCACAAATGCTGGAGTAACGGTTCTTGTGCTGTACTGTACTATGTTCTACGGGTGATGTTCGGCACTGACATTGTGGGCCGAAGGGCCTGATCTTGTGCCCTACTGTTCTATGGGTCAGGCAGCATCCCTGGAGAATGAGGATAGATGATGTTTCAGGTCGAGAAGCTTCTTCAAACTGAGCTGGATGTTCCAGCTTTCTCCCCCGTACCACAAGCAGTCCAAAGAAGGCTTCATGACCCAAAACGTCGCCCATCCCATGTTCTCTAGGGATGCTGCCTGACCCATAGAACAGTAGGGCGCAAGAATAGGCCCTTCGGCCCACAATGTCTGTGCTGAACCTAATGCCGACTATCTCTCATCTGCCTGCACATAATCCATATCCCTCCATTCGCTGCCTATCCAAAAACCTCTTACATACCACTGAGCCTCTTAAAATGACCCGCTGAGTTACTCCAGCGCTTTGTAAATCTTTTTGTTTACTTGATTCAGTTAGTTCAGTATCCTGCTGTGGTATTTGGGAGAATTATAGATTGACTAGCACGGAACACCAAATAAATATTTGCTCAGGCATGGATTTGATTCTGGACAAAATTAACTATGAACATTTATGGACAGAGTCTTTGGTGCACTTTGGACTTTTTACACTAGTATCACGGATCTTGCTTTTTTGATTATATATTACCTGTGTGTATTGTGTTTACTGGTGTGTTACGCTGCTGCAAGTATGAGTTTCATGGTTCCGTTGTCGGTACATGTGTTGGGCTCTGTGGTGCAGTACCGGGACTGGACGCAGTAGCCAAGGGGATCCTGAATTAAAATGGCTGAACCCAAAGCTCGAGTGTAAAGCCTCTGTAATGGAGCAGGTTACAGATAGGAAGCACAATAACTAAACATGGTGTCAGATCGGGGCCTGTTTCAGGATTAGTCGAGAGTTGATTGGGTGCACGGTGACAGCGGACGACGTTTGTGAGTAAGTACTACCGAGAGACGACTGTGCGCCTACATGGTTTCCATCGATAGAGGGGCGGATTTATCAGGAACATGGAGCAGCTGAAGCCCCCTAGGCAAATGAATTTTGAGGCAAGGGACCTGCCGATGGAGTGGAGACAATGGAGGGAAGAGTTTGAGCTCTATGTTGATTTGAGCATGGAAGGGAAGGATGACAAGACAATGAGGAAACTGCTAATGTACCTAGTTGGACCGCAAGGGAGAGCTCTACCAGACGCTCGAGACACGGACGCCGGAGGGCAACGTACAAGAGGTTACGCTAGCGCAGGCACTCGATGCTTTCGAACAGCATTGTCAACCCATGAGGAACGAGACCATCGACAGGTATAGATTCTTTACGAGGGGCCAAGAGAGAGGGGAGACTTTTGATTCGTTTTTAATAGAACTGAAGCTCTTGGCAGCTCATTGCGGTTTCAGAGAGTTGAAGGATTCACTGATGCGTGATAGAATAATATGCGGCATAAGGGATGACATGCTGCGGGAAAGACTTCTCCGAGAAACCTCACTTGACTTAGAAAAGTGTGTGAAGGCATGCCAGGCTTCGGTGCTGGCCAAGGCCAGAGTTGGTGTCCTGTTAGGGGACCAGCGACAAGATGTCTGTGCAGTGAGGCAGGAGGGGAAACGGTACCAGCCAACCATAGAGTGCAAATACTGTGGATACAAACATGAGAGAAAGAAGGAGAAATGTCCGGCATATGGCAGGGAGTGTTTCAAATGCCATCAGGAAGATCATTTCGCCTCACAATGCATGGAAAAGCAGGGGTAGCAGAAGAAAGAAAAGAAAGGGAAAAAACCTGTGCATGCAATGGTGGAAGTGGAGAGTTCCAGTGATGAGGATGATGACAGTCAAGAGGATGATGACATTCACACAATGGGACTGCAACCAGAAGCAGGAAAAGCAGAAAGTGTGCACAGGGTTGACAAAGAAAATCTTTGCGACCATGATGCTGAAAGGGAAGGAAGTAAAATTCCAGGTGGACAGTGGGGCCACATGTAACATCATTCCCAAGATGTATGCAAAGGATGTGGATGAAACCAAGCAAGTATTGTCCATGTACAACAATACGACAGTGGTGCCTCTTGGGAAAAGCAAGGTGAGACTGGTGAACCCAAAGAATGGAAGGAAATACAAAGTAGAGTTTGTAGTCCTGGAGGAAGACTGCATTCCAATCCTGGGAAACAGGGCAGCCCAGCAGATGGGGCTCATCTCAGTTTGTACAGAGAACATAATGACACTGAATGGCAGTGAAATCCCTCTGACCAAGGAAAGATTGATAGCGGAGTATGCTGATGTGTTTGAAGGGACAGGTAGATTTGAGGGCAAGTACCATCTGCTGGTAGCTGACAGCATAACGCCGGTGATCCACCCACCACGAAGAATCCCTGTAGCCTTACGGAGTAAGCTGAAAGAGGAGTTAGGCAGACTGACAGAAGCGGAAATAATTGCCCCATTAGAGACCCACACACCATGGGTATCCAGCCTTGTGTGTGTAGAAAAGCCCAATGGGAAGTTGAGAGTGTGTTTAGACCCAAGGGATCTGAACAAGGGGCTTAAAAGAAGTCATTATCCAATGACGACGATCGAAGATGTCCTCACCGACCTGAATGATGCCAAGGTCTTTAGCACGTTTGATGCCAAGAATGGGTTTGGGCATGTGGAACTGGATGATGAGAGTTCTCAGCTTACGACATTTAACACACCATATGGTAGATATAGGTGGAGACGCATGCCGTTTGGTCTGGTCACGGCCCCTGAAGAGTTCCAGCGATGACAGAACCAAGTGCTGGAGGGCCTGGAAGGAGTGAGGTCTGTTGCTGACGACATCCTAGTGTTTGGGAAAGGAAAAACGGCAGAGGAAGCAGAAAGAGACCATGACAGGAAGGTTAAAGCTCTGATGGAGAGATGTCATGACCGTCACCTGAAGCTGAACATAGAGAAGGCAAAGCTGAAGGTGAAGGAAGTCACTTTCATAGGACATAGAGTCTCTGCTGCAGGACTGAAACCAGATCCAGGGAAGGTAGAAGCCGTGCCTCAGATGCCTAACCCAAAGGATGTCCAAGGAGTTCAGCGATTTATTGCCTTTGTTAACTACTTGAGCAAATTCCTTCCTGGATTAAGCAACCTATGTGAACTGCTACGCAAGCTGACACAGAAGGATGTAGTTTGGTGGTGGGCACAGGTGCATGACAGGGCGGTGATGGACATAAAGAAGCTAGTAACTGCCGAGCCAGTACTCAGATACTATTGTAGCGTGTTGATAAAGGCAAGGAGCCAGGTATTTTGGGAAGGTATATTTATTGGTTCGTGGGTCTCGGACGGGTCTAGTCTGCCGGAATGGCTTGGCGCCCAAACCTTGTCCTTTTATACCTGAGTCCAGGACCGCCTCCCGGGACTGGTCCATTCCCGTGCCGAGGGGTCGGTAGTAGTATGGCCCGACCCTTGGGAGCCGCCACAGTACCCCCCCCCAGATCCGGAGGCACGAAACGCACTGGTGGTCGCACAACCCGACCGGACCGCGTACGGTAATCGGTTGACAGAGGGGCCGGCGGAGGCACAGTTGGAGAGACAGGCGGTGGGACCCGCAAAGGGGGGCGACCTCGTGGCCGAGGCTGGGCCACCCGTACCGGTTGGTCGATGTCTAAGTGGGCCGGCTTCAGGCGGTCAATTGACACGGCCTCCGGCCGGCCCCCCATGTCCAAAACAAAGGTTGTCTGCCCGTGCTCCAGCACCCGGTACGGGCCTTCATACGGCCTCTGGAGTGGCGCCTGGTGGGCGTCACGGCGCAGGAACACAAAGGCGCAGTCCTGGAGGGCCGATGGCACGTAAGGGCGGAATGTCCCATGGCGGGACGTCGGCACGGGTGCGAGCTTGCCAACTCGCTCTCGGAGGCGATGTAGGGTGGATGAGGGCGGTTCCTCTCGCCCCGGCAACGAGGGCACGAACTCCCCGGGCACCGTGAGCGGAGACCCGTAGACGAGCTCCGCTGAGGATGAAGCCAGGTCTTCCTTGGGGGCAGTCCGGATGCCCAGCAAAACCCATGGTAGCTCGTCCATCCAGTCGGGGCCGGCGAGTCGCGCCTTCAGCGCTGCCTTCAGCTGCCGGTGGAACCTCTCCACCAAGCCGTTTGCCTGCGGGTGATAGGCCGTGGTATGGTGCAGCCGCACGCCCAACAGGTGGGCCATGGCCGACCACAGCTCGGAGGTGAACTGTGGCCCCCGGTCCGATGAGATGACCACCGGCACACCAAAGCGAGCAATCCAGTGCGCGGCCAATGCACGAGCGCATGTGGCTGTAGATGTATCAGCCAGCGGTATGGCCTCCGGCCACCGCGTGAAGCGGTCCACCACCGTGAAGAGGTGGGTGATGCCCCGGGACGGCAGGAGCGGGCCCACAATGTCCACGTGCAGGTGGTCGAAACGGCGGCAGGGTAGACCGATCCCTTGGAGTGGCGCCCGGACGTGGCGTTGAATTTTCGACGTCTGGCACGGAATGCAGGTGCGGGCCCATTGGCCAACCTGCTTGCGCAGACCATGCCACATGAACCGCGCAGCTACCAAGGAGATCGTTGCCCGGATGGATGGGTGAGCCAGCCCGTGGACCACGTCGAACACCCTCCTGCGCCACGCGGCCGGGACGATGGGGCGCGGCTGACCTGCCGACACATCGCAAAGTATCGTCGTCGCTCCGGGGCCGAGGGGAACATCCTCAAGGCGGAGGCCAGAGATGGCAGTCCGGTAGGCGGGCATCTCCCCGTCCGTTAGTTGGGCCTCCGCCAGGGCAGAATAATCAATGCCGGGTGCCACTTCTAACACGGCATTGATGGCGGGGCGAGACAATGCGTCGGCCACCCGGTTTTCCTTCCCCTCGATAAAGCGGATGGAGGTGGTAAATTCGGATATGTAGGCCAACTGGCGCTGCTGTCGGGCGGACCATGGGTCGGAGACCTTTGCCAGGGCGAAAGTGAGCGGCTTGTGGTCCGTGTAAGCGGTGAACGGGCGGCCCTCCAGAAAATAGCGGAAGTGACGAACGGCCAGGTACAGGGCGAGGAGCTCGCGGTCGAAAGCGCTGTACTTCTTCTGGGCGTTGTCGAGGTGCCGGCTGAAGAAGGCCAGGGGGCGCCAACCCCCGTCCGTGAGTTGCTCCAGTACGCCACCAACCGCCAACTCTGAGGCGTCCACCGTAAGGGCTGTCGGGGCATCCTCCCGTGGGTGAACAAGCAGCACAGCCCGAGCCAGGGCCTCCTTCGCGCCGTCAAAGGCTGTTACGGCCTCGTCGGTCCACACGACGGTCTTGCGCTTGCCCGCCAGCAGCTCGTATAGCGGCCGCATGATGTGGGCCGCGGATGGCAGGAACCGGTGATAAAATGCCACCATGCCGACGAACTCCTGCAGGCCACGCACCGAGGACGGACGGGGAAACCGGCGGATGGCGTCTACTTTGTCCGGCAGGGGAACCGCTCCTTGCGAGGACACACGGTGGCCGAGAAAGTCGATTATGGCCACGCCAAAGCGGCACTTGGCGAGGTTTATGGCCAACCCGTGTTCGCTGAGCCGCTGGAAAAGCTGCCGGAGGTGAGCACAGTGCTCCTGCCGCGAGCGGCTGGCTACCAAGATGTCGTCGAGGTAGACGAACAGGAAATCCAACCCGCGACAAACGCCGTTCATTAATCGTTGGAATGACTGCGCGGCGTTCTTGAGGCCGAACGGCATCCGCACGAACTCGTAGAGTCCGAACGGCGTGATGATTGCCGTCTTGGGTACATCCTCCGGGTGGACCGGGATCTGGTTGTAACCTCGCACCAGATCCACCTTTGAAAATATCGTGGCCCCAGCCAAATGGGCGTTGAAGTCCTGGATGTGGGGCACGGGGTATCGGTCCTCGGCGGGTAGCGACGTTCAGCCGCCGATAATCCCCGCAAGGCCTCCAGCCCCCGTTTGCCTTGGGGACCATGTGGAGTGGAGATGCCCATGGGCTGTTGGAAGGGCGGACGATCCCCAAGGACTCCATCGTACGGAACTCCTGTCGTGCCAGGCGTAGTTTCTCAGGCGGGAGTCGGCGTGCTCGTGCGTGGAGGGGTGGGCCGGTAGTCGTGATATAATGGAACACCCCATGCTTGGGGGTCGATGACCGGAATTGCGGGGCCATAATATCCGGAAAGTCCGCCAGCACCCGAGCGAAATGGGAGTCCACGGACGACAGCGGGCGTATAACGGGGTCGTTCAGCCGCAACGCGATGGGCTCCATCGTGGCGGAGTGGACCAAGCGCTGCTGCCTGACGTCCACGAGGAGAGAATGAGCCCGCAGAAAGTCGGCCCCGAGCAACGGCTGGGAGACGTCGGCGATCGTAAACAGCCAGGTAAAATGACTGGCGCCGAAAACGATGTGGACCGTGCGGACGCCATACGTCTGGATAATGCTCCCATTTGCCGCGGTGAGGATGGGCCCCCGCTTCCCAGAACGAATGTCCAGCGGCGAAGGGGGCAGGACGCTCAGCTCCGCCCCGGTATCCACGAGGAAGCGGCTCCCGGACCGCCGATCCCAGGCGAAGAGGCGGTGAATCTGGCCGGCCACCGCAGGGACTATTGGTAGCCGGCCCCGGCGTTTCCCGGAAATGTGCACGGCTGGCGGCATTGTCGGGCTGCCGCACCCCAGCGCTGGTGGTAATAACACCAGTACCTCTTGCTGGTGCTGGCTGGAGCCTGCTGATGTGGGACTGCAGGTGCACGACCCGCAATGGCCACCGGGGGCGATCTCGCAGGCCTCCGGGACGTAGCTGTCACTCCTTCCACAGCTCCCCCGCCCGACCGGAGAAAATCGGGCGCTTCTCGAGTGACGTTTAGCGCACTGATGTCATCACGGCGCGCCGCCCACAGCGCGTCCGCGCGCCTGCCGAGGGCCCGGGTGTCTTCCCAGGAGACGTCGGTGAGCTGCAGGCGAATGTCGGCCGGCAGCAGGTGCAGGTAAGTATATTCAAACATCAGGCACGGTCTGTGCCCGTCGAGCAGCGCGACCATCTCCTTCAGGAGGCTAGATGGGCGCCGGTCACCGAGGCCTGGCATGTGGAGGAGCCTTTCGGCCCGCTCCATTCGGGTTAGCCCGTAGGTTTGGAGCAGCAGCTCCTTAAGGGCTTTATATTTACCGTCGGCCGGTGGGTCCTGGAGGAACTCCGTTACCTCTTCGGCTGCGTCCTGGTCAAGGGCTCCCACCAGGTGGAAAAACCGGGTGTCATCCGTTATGTTGCCCCGCAGCTGGAACTGGGCCTCCGCTTGGTAAAACCAAATGCGAGCCCGGGTGGTCCAGAAGGTCGGGAGCTTGATGCCTACCGCGTCGACAGCTGGGGCCTGGTCGGCCTGCGAGCCGGACGGGCGGCCGGATTCTGTTTTTCTGTCCATCCTAATGAATGGACCGTCGAGGTCACCAATGTAGCGTGTTGATAAAGGCAAGGAGCCAGGTATTTTGGGAAGGTATATTTATTGGTTCGTGGGTCTCGGACGGGTCTAGTCTGCCGGAATGGCTTGGCGCCCAAACCTTGTCCTTTTATACCTGAGTCCAGGACCGCCTCCCGGGACTGGTCCATTCCCGTGCCGAGGGGTCGGTAGTAGTATGGCCCGACCCTTGGGAGCCGCCACACTATGATCCATCCAAGGAGCTGAGTACGTGCTTGGTGGACTTGGTGCGGCGCTGAGGCAGGAGGGCCATCCAGTTGCCTATGCCAGCAGGGCCCTGACGGATGCGGAGACCAGATATGCACAAATAGAAAGAGAATTGCTGGCAGTGATGTTTGGTCTAGAGAGGTTCCATGTGTACACATATGGAAGGCCAGTGAATGTGCAGTCAGACCATAAGCCACTGGAGATAATCGCCACAAAACCACTTCATCGGGCACCAAAGAGATTGCAGAGGATGCTGGTGAGGATGCAGACCTATGATGTGACAATAAGATACAGACCAGGGAAGGAGATGCAGCTGGCAGACACGCTGAGCAAAGCATATATTCAGACTGGCAAGACTGACAAGACCATGGGAGAACTGGAGACTGTAAACCTGGCAAGGCACATCCCAATAGCACAGCCTCTGGTAAATGGCATAAGGAATGCAACAAAAACAGATGAGACAATGCAGAAAGTGCAAGAGGTGATCAAACGAGGCTGGCCAGAGAACAAGAAGGATGTTGACCCAGAGCTCATCTCCTATTTTTATGTGAGGGACGAGCTGAGTGTTGGAGATGGTCTCATATTTAGGGGAGAGAGAGTAATCATCCCTAAAGCCAGGAGATGCGACAAGCTCACAAGAGTACATGATTCCCACATTGGTGTGAATGGCTGTCTAAGAAGGGCAAGAGAATGTCTGCACTGGCCCGGAATGAGAGCAGAAATCAAGGACTTTGTACAGCAATGTGAGACATGTCAAGCTCAAGGGAAAGAGCAACCTAAAGAAACACTGCATTCCCATGAAATTCCAGAGAGACCATGGGCGAAGATTTGTTCCACTTGGATGGAAGGAATTATTTGGTCACTGTGGACTATTTCTCAGGATATTGGGAAATAGACTATCTAGAGAAAACACTGGCAGTGAATGTCATCCATAAAATCAAAGGCCAGTTCGCAAGATATGGAATACCAGATCAGCTCATCACAGATAATGGGCCACAGTTCACAGCTGAGGAGTTCAAGAGATTTACCAAGAAGTGGCAGTTTGAACATACGAGCACATCACCCTATTATCCACAGAGTAATGGAAAGGCGGAGAGCAGTGTGAAAGTTGCAAAGTCATTGCTGAGGAAGGCTAAGGCTGCCGGAGCTGACCCTTACCTGAGCAGACTAGCTTTACGCAACACACCAACACTTGGCATGAGTAGCAGTCCAGTTCAAAGATTGATGAACAGACGTACCAGGACCATTCTACCGACTACTCAGAGGCTGCTCAAACCTGAAATTCAGGAAAAAGTAGATGAGTTGAGAGCAGCTAGAGACAGACAAGCAGACTACTACAACAGAGGATCTCAAGATCTGATTCCCCTGAAAGCTGGCGATCCAGTTCGAGTGAAGCCGACCGATAATCAACATCAGTCCTGGAGGAAGGCTGTGGTTGTAGGCAACCCAGATCTTTATGAAGTCAGAACCGAGGACGGCGTCATCTATCGTCGGAATCGGCGCCATCTGAGGAAGACCAACGAGCCATTTCATCGTGCTGATGTTGACCTAGATGACCTGGTGACGTTGCCTGAACCGGAGCGAGAAAATCGACCTATGGCCCGACCACCAGTCCCCATGGAGCATCAAACCCTGGTTGACCGGGATGACCGGGACTAAACCGGGGCAAGACAATCGACCCATGAGCTGATCACCCAGGGAGCATCAAACCCTGACAACAAGATCTGGTAGATGCGTTCGAAAACCACGCTATCTGCAGGATTATGTGCCCAAATAAAGATCGGGCCTGTACGTGTAGTTGAGTATAGATGTAACGGCTATTAGGTTATGTTTAAAAAAGTTAATGTTATATTTTCGGTTATAGTTTGATATGCATAGTTTTATGTAGAAGTTGTGGTAATGGCCATTTTAAAAAACTAAATAAATAAATAAACAGACATATTAATGAATAAAAAGGGGAAAGGGAATGAGGAACTAGACTTGTTGTTCAAAGTTTAGATAAGTCCAAGCACTGAACGGTCACAGATCCAAGGGAGGAGAATTTGGAAGCTCCCACGGAAATGGATTGTCAAAGGCATGTTGGAAAATGGACTGTTGGAGACATGTTGGACTCAGTGAAATAAGATGCCATGGAAGAATTTAATTTATTACTATACATGTAAAGTTCCTGTACATATCTGTTTTGTAAATAAAGGGGGATGTTATGGGAATAGTGCGCTCTGTGGTGCAGTACCGGGGATATATTACCCATGAGGCAGTAGCCAAGGGGATCCTGAATTAAAATGGCTGAACCCAAGACTCGAGTGTAAAGCCTCTGTTAATTAGTTGTGTATCTGTAACGGAGCAGGTTACAGAAAGGAAGCACACTAACAAAACAGTACATGTGCCAATTAAATTTTCTTGACTTCAAAATAAAGGGGAAACGTGTCTGAGAAACAAAAGTAAATAGAAGTTTATTTAAAAGGAACAGAGTGCTGGAGTAACTCAACGGGTCAGGCAGCATCTCTGGAGAACATGGAGAGGTGACGTTTCACAGAGTGCTGGAGTAACTCAGCGGGTCAGGCAGCATCTGTGGAGAACATGGATAGGTGACGTTTCACAGAGTGCTGGAGTAACTCAGCGGGTCAGGCAGCATCTGTGGAGAACATGGATAGGTGACGTTTCACAGAGTGCTGGAGTAACTCAGCGGGTCAGGCAGCATCTGTGGAGAACATGGATTGGTGACGTTTCACAGAGTGCTGGAGTAACTCAGCGGGTCAGGCAGCATCTGTGGAGAACATGGATTGGTGACGTTTCACAGAGTGCTGGAGTAACTCAGCGGGTCAGGCAGCATCTGTGGAGAACATGGATAGGTGACGTTTTGGGTCGGGACCCTTCTTCAGTCTGATTGGAGTAAAGGGGGAGAAAGGTGGAGGCGAGGTGGGGATGGGGCAAAGCCTGGCGAGTGATAGGTGGATACAGGTGGGGAGGGTTTATTGGCAGGTGGGTGGACAAAGCCCGGAGATGAAAAAACAACAAGTGTGAGATAAGGAGAGAAGAGGCATGAAATGTGAAGCTGGAGGAAGGACTATAAAATATAAGTGGTTGTGAAGGGGGGGGGGGGGGGGGGAGAGACGGGTGGACATCCAGGTGGGGCACAGGGAAGAGAGGAGGGAAATGAGGAGGGTGTTCATAGGTTAGTGACCTAACAGTGGAGAATTCCGAGTTTGGACTGTCAGCTATCTAAGTATGTTTCTGTAAGAACTTTATTCTGTAAGGTTTTTTCCTGGAGTAAATGAGGAACCCAGCTGCCTTTAGATGAGATCATCTTTCAGGAGGCACTTAATATGTTTAAGGGGTGACACCGGAATATTTTATAAACCGATTGCCATCCAAACACATCAAATTTCTCCTGAAAGATCATCTCACCCAAAGGCAACTGGTTTCTTGTGTCGTTGATTCCAGTGGAATCTCTCACTCTGTTGCTAGAAATATCTTGACGTGCCCATCAGTATTCCTGCCTGCTGAGCGGTGGGTGGGACGAGGAACTAAATTCCAACGCACAGTGGAACTCACAGAGACCTCTGCTGATAACTTCTCACACACTTGTGGACTGTGGTGTTGGATACATGCTGTACCCTGCATTCAATGCCACCCAAACCAGGCGGCTATCTGCGTACAGATCTACAATCACATATTGCAATCACTCCATACTCTTTAAATCTCTACACACTGTAAATGGCTCGATTATAACCATGTCTTTGCGCTGCCTGAATAGCAAAGAAACATAGAAAATAAGTGCAGGAGTAGGCCATTCGGCCCTTCGAGCCAGCACCGCCATTCAATATGATCGTGGCTGATCATCCACAATCAGTACCCCGTTCCTGCTTTTTCCCCAAATCCCTTGATTCTGTTTGCCCCAAGAGCTAAATCTAACTCTCTCTTGAAAACATCCAGTGAATTGGCCTCCACTGCCTTCTGTGGCAGAGAATTCCACAGATTCACAACTCTCTGGGTGAAGAGGTTTTTCCTCATCTGAGTCCTAAATGCCCTACCTCTTATTCTTAAACTGTGACCCCTGGTTCTGGACTCCCCCAACATCGGGAACATGTTTCCTGCATCTAGCCTGTCCAATCTTTTAAGAATTGTTTATGTTTGTATAAGATCCCCTCTCATGCTAAATTCCACAGATTCACAACTCTCTGGGTGTACACAACAAACTTCTTCTTGCTGTACATCAGTGCACATGACAATAAACTAACTGATGTGAGCCATTTGTGTACCATACAGGTGATGAACTGCGACGGCACTGACAGACGAGTGCTTGTGGAGGACAAGCTGCCGCACATCTTTGGCTTCACCCTCCTGGGTGACTACATCTACTGGACGGATTGGCAGCGTCGCAGCATCGAGCGAGTACACAAGAAGACTGCCGAGAGGGAGACCATCATCGACCAGCTGCCCGACCTGATGGGCCTGAAGGCCACCAACGTTCATCGTATCTTGGGTACGTCGCAACTCAACCCTTCACATAGAAACATAGAAAATAGACAATAGGTGCAGGACGAGGCCATTTGGCCCTTCGAGCCAGTACCGCCATTCATTGTGATCACGGCTGATCATCCACAATCAGTAACCCGTGCCTGCCTTCTCCCCATATCCCTTGATTCCGATAGCCCCGAGAGCTCTATCTAACTCTCTTTTAAATTCATCCAGTGAATCGGCCTCCACTGCCCTCTGTGGCAGAGAATTCCACAAATTTACAACTCTCTGGGTGAAAAAGTTTCTTCTCACCTCAGTTTTAAATGGCCTCCCCTTTATTCTTGGATTGTGTGGCCCCTGGTTCTGGACTCGCCCAACATTGGGAACAGTTTACCTGCTTCTAGCTTGTCCAGTCCTTTTACAATTTTCTACGTCGTTAAACTTCATCTTCTCCCCCCCCCCCCCCACTTTCAGTCAGAAGGGTCTCGATGTGAACCGTCACCCATGCTTTGTCTCCCCTTCCTTTTGCGTGCGCGCCAGCTCTGTGTGATTGTCACGGGGAGACTGAGTTGAATGTGTTTGCAGGCACCAACCCGTGTGCGGAGGACAATGGTGGGTGCAGCCACCTGTGCTTGTACAAGCCTCAGGGTGTGCGCTGTGCCTGCCCCATCGGCCTGGAGCTGATCCGTGACATGAGGACCTGCATCATTCCCGAGGCCTTCCTCCTCTTCTCCCGGCGTGCCGACATCCGGCGCATCTCACTGGAGACCAACAACAACAACGTGGCCATCCCACTGACCGGTGTCAAGGAGGCCTCTGCCCTGGACTTCGATGTGACCGACAATCGCATTTACTGGACAGACATCAGCCTGAAGGTAAGTGGAGCCCAGCTACTGCTGCAGCCCCTGAGCACTCCCACAGCAGTCAGTGCAGCCACGACATCAACATCACATCCACCAACACAACACAGCCTGAATCACACACTGGCACATGCTGCAACATGCTCAGGACATCTCTCAAACAGGGAGGGAGGGCAGGGGGGGGAGAGAGAGAGGAAGGGGGGGGGGGGAGAGAGAGAGGAAGGGGGGGGAGAGAGAGAGGAAGGGAGGAGGGGGGGGGGAGAGAGAGAGAGAGAGGGGAGGAGAGAGAGAGGAGGGAGAGAGAGAGGAGGGGAGAGAGAGAGAAGGGGGGAGGGGAGGGAGAGAGAGGAGGGGAGGTGAGGAAGGGAGGAGGTGGGGGGGGGGGGGAATACTTTTTTGTTGAATGATCTCATTTGCTGAAATACACACTGCCAATAACAGCTTGGGTTTAAAGCTGAACTGCTCCCTTATCAGTTAGGACAGAGAATGTGGAATTAGACACGGCCTGGTTGATGTAGAAACAAGAAAATGCAGATGCAGGTTTACAGAGAGAAAGACACAGAGTACTGGAGTAACTCAGCGGGTCGGGCAGCATCCCTGGAGAACGTGGATAGGCGAAGTTAAGGGTTGGGACCATTATTCAGAATGATTGTGGTTGGGGTGGGGGGTGGTGGAGAGAAAGCCAAAAGAGAAGCTGGGCAGGACAAACCCAGACGAGTGATAGGTGGATACAGGTACTGCTTTACCCTGGCCCTCTCCTCTCTTCCAGCTCCCCCCCCCCCCCCCCCCCCCCCCACCCTGCCCCTCCACACCACAATCAGTCTGAAAAACGGTTCTGAAACATCAGCTAGCCATGTTCTTCGTCGATGCTGAGAAGCGGCTTTGACCCCGACCTTGTGTGCTGTCTGTGTGGAGTTTGCATGTTCTCACTGTGATCACGTGGTGCTCCTCTCTCATCCCAAAGATGTGCGGGTTTGTGGGTTAACTGGCCTCTGTAAACTGTCCCTAATGTGCAGGGAGTGGATGAGAAAGTGGGATAAATGGAACTAGTGTCAACGTGTGATTGATGTGGAGCCGATGGGCCCAAGGGCCTGTTTCTATGCTGTGTCTTTCAATCAATGAATCAAACTGTCTGAGGACGGGACCCTTCTTCAGAGTCTGAAACGTCACCTATCCATGTTCTCCAGAGATGCTGCCTGACCCGCTGAGTTACTCCAGCACTCTGTGTCTTTTCTTGTAAACCGGCACCTGCAGTTGCTTGTGTCTCCACTCAGTGCAGCGGCCCTTGTTTTGCAGACCATCAGTCGGGCCTTCATGAATGGCAGTGCTCTGGAGCATGTGGTGGAGTTTGGCCTGGACTATCCTGAGGGCATGGCGGTGGACTGGCTGGGCAAGAACCTGTACTGGGCGGACACTGGCACCAACCGCATCGAGGTGGCCAGGCTGGACGGGCAGCACCGACAGGTGCTGGTGTGGAAGGACCTGGACAGCCCCAGGGCCCTGGCACTCGACCCCGCTGAAGGGTAAGACACCTCCTGGACCAGAACGGGCCTCAAGGGTTATGGGGAGAAAGCAGGAGAACGGGATTAGAAGGCAGAGATCAGCCGTGATTGAATGCCGGAGTGGACTCGATGGGCCGAATGGCCTCATTCTACTCCTAGAACACGTGAACCTGACGCATAGTGACCTCCTAATGAATGCTTAGAGTTGCAGAGTCATGCAGCACGGAAACAGGTCCTTCAGCCCAACTTGTCCATGCTCACCTAGATGCTCCATCTAAGCTAGTCCCACCTGCCCGCATTTGGCCCATAACTCTCTCTACCTTTCCCTATCCATGGACCTTTTTAAGTGTCTTTTAAATCTTTTAAAAGTGTCTTTAAAAGTGTCAGTTAAATGTTGTTATAGTACCTGCCTCAACTACCTCCTCTGGCGGTTCGGTCCATACACCCACCATCCTCTGTATGGAAAAGTTGCCCCTCAGGTTCCTACTAAATCTTTCCCCTCTCGCCTTTGACCTATGTTCTCTGGTTCCAGATTCCCCTACTCTACGTCAAAGACTCTGCATTCGTCCGATCAGTTCCTCTCTGTTTGGTGCACCTCTATAGGACCGCCCCTCAGCCTCCCGCGCTCCAAGGAGTAAGGTTCTAGCCCGCCCAACCTCTCCCTGTCACTCAATCCCTCAAGTCCGAGCAACATCCTCGTAGAACTTATCTGCCCTCTTTCCAGCTACCTAAACAGGGAAAAACTTCTAAACATTCAATGGACTTTTTCCAGTGCTTTACCAGTGGTGTTTTTGAAGCATTAACCTGAACACGGATTCATTCTTTTGGAAGTCAAGTCAATATATTAAACCTTTCATAACCACCACATTTTTATATTTGTGATTTTCAAGTAACAGATGTGGAAGAGAGCCGCTTTCACCCAATCAAAGGGGAGGGCAGTTCACACACGGACTTTGGGGGCAAAATGCAAAAACCAGTGTGATTATTTTTGTGTGTCTTCTGAGATAGGTTTGCAATATCCTGCACTGTTATAGGTTGTGACGGTGCATTGCTGCTGCTGAAGGGAAGGAGAGGCAATGGGAGAGCATGACTCCATTGCTGACTCATCTTAACCCATGTTTTTCCACCTCCCCTGACCAAAAACACCTGTGTAGTTTTCAATTTGCCATGGAGCCATGGATAGCATTTCCAACTGACCATTATTTCCTCAACCGCCTCAATATCCCATCGCACATCATTGCATAATGTGTGCCACACTGCTGGGGAAATGTTTGCCAGATTTCACTTGAACGTTGATGGGTTTGTATTGTCGTAGGTTTATGTACTGGACTGAATGGGGCGGGAAGCCAAAGATCGACAGGGCGGCCATGGATGGAACCGGCCGCATCACTTTAGTTCCTAATGTTGGGCGGGCAAATGGACTAACGATTGATTACGCAGAGCGGAGACTATACTGGACGGATCTGGATACAAGTCTGATCGAGTCCTCCAATATGTTGGGTGAGTTTGTAACTTTTACATTTGGAGAAACAGTCTTCAACCCCCCCCCCCCGTATCCACCTATCACTTGGCAACCTTTACCCTGCCCACACCACTCTTCCAGTTTAGTTACACATCGGTGAGCTGGGTCCAGGACAGATCTTCAGAGATATGCATGCACAGGAACTTGGAAGTTGTAGTTTCTAATCAATTTTGGTTTAATTTTGTAGATACAATGTCGAAAGAGGCCTTTCGGCCCACCGAGTCCGCACCAACCAGCGATCCCCACACATTAACACTATCCTACACAGACTGTGGACAATTTAAATTTATACCAAGCCAATTAACCTACAAACTTGTATGTCTGGAGTGTGGGAGGAAACCAAAGATCTCGGAGAAAACCCAGGCAGGTCACAGGGAGAACGTACAAACTCCGTACGGCAGCACCCGTAGTCAGGATGGAACCCGGGTCTCTGGCGCTGTAAGCGCTGTAAGGCAGCAACTCTACCGCTGCGCCACCGTGCCGCGGATGCTAATTGCTATGTGATACTGTTACAGGTCTGGACCGGGAGGTGATTGCCGATGACCTGCCTCATCCATTCGGCTTAACGCAATACCAAGACTACATCTACTGGACAGACTGGAGCCGCAGAAGTATTGAACGAGCAAACAAAACCAGTGGGCAAAACCGCACCATCATTCAAGGCCACTTGGATTATGTGATGGACATCCTGGTGTTTCACTCCTCCAGACAGGGCGGCTGGAATGAGTGCTCGTCCAGCAATGGTCACTGCACCCACCTGTGCTTGGCCATGCCTGCTGTTGGCTACGTCTGTGGATGCCCAGCTCACTACTACCTGAACGTGGACAACAAGACTTGCAGCCGTGAGCATCATAGGTCTAACACCGCGCTGGTGCAAGTGGGGGTTGGTTATGGAGATGTGAGCAAGTGGGAACACTGCCTAACAACATGGACCGGCCATGATGGCATGGCCGGGTAGACTTGATGGCCTGATTCAGCTCTTAGAACTTACGAACAACAGAGCAACAATGGGTGGACACAAAATGCTGGAGTAACTCAGCGGGTCAGGCAGCATCTCGGGAGAGAAGGAATGGGTGACGTTTTGGGTCCCGCCCCCTTCCCTGACATCAGACTGAAGAAGGGTCTCAACCTGATACGTCACCCATTCCTTCTCTCCCGAGTTGCTGCCTAACCTGCTGAGTTACTCCAGCACTTTATGTCAATCAAGGAACTGCAGATGCTGGTTTACAAAAAAAAGGACAAAGTGCTGGAGTAACCCGGTTACTGAATCTGAATAATAACTCGCAGTGATTGAGTTTAAAGAAGGGACCTGACCTGATATGTCACCTATCCATGTTCTCCAGAGATGCTGCCTGACCCGCTGAGTTACTCCGGCACCTTGTCCCTTTTTTAAATTGTAAATCAGGGCCTGCAGTTCCTTATGTGTCTTCTTAAGAAAAGTTAACAAGGTTATCAAATAGTCCTTGCCACGTATTCAAAGAAATGATGCAAGCATTGCTTTAATATAATTAACTTCACTGAGTTATAAATCGTGGTATTTATCCATACTAAATGCCTGAGAATATTTGTTTTTGAGATGTATAATTTTATCATTTAAAAAATTTTAACTGGTAGGAAACCTATTTCTATTTATAGTGGAAGCATTTGTTGTCTCTTGCCTCTCTATTGGAAGGAGATGAGGAGGAATTTCTTTAGTCAGAGGGCAGTGAATCTGTGGAATTCTTTGCCACAGAAGGCTGTGGAGGCCGTCAGTGGATATTTTTACGGCAGAGATAGATAGACTATTGATCAGTGCGGGTGTCGGGGGTTATGGGGAGAAGGCAGGAGAATGGGGTTAGGAGGGAGAGATAGATCATCTGTGATTGAATGGCAGAGCAGACTTGATGGGCCGAATGGCCTAATTCTGCTCCTATCACTTATGACCTATTGGATTGGCCCAGCCTGACTAATGCACGATAATCGTTGTTGTTTTGCAGCCCCTACTTCGTTTTTGCTGTTCAGTCAAAAGAATGCGATCAATCGAATGGTTATTGATGAACAGCAGAGTCCGGATATCATCCTCCCCATTCACAGCCTGAAAAACGTCCGGGCGATTGATTACGATCCCGTCAATAAACATCTTTATTGGATCGACTCTCGTCAAAATGTCATACGACGTGCGCAGGAAGATGGGAGCCAGGTCAGTATTGGACTGCCGCCAGATTGGCCGTGTGTCAGTCAGTACAAGGATGATCCCAGCAATCAGTGGGTTCACCAGTATTGGACTGCCGCCAGATTGGCCGTGTGTCAGTCAGTACAAGGATGATCCCAGCAATCAGTGGGTTCACTAACCTATGGGAGCCAGGTCAGTATTGGACTGCCGCCAGATTGGCCGTGTGTCAGTCAGTACAAGGATGATCCCAGCAATCAGTGGGTTCACCTGTGATCAGCGTTTGACAGCACTGGGCCTGTACTCGCTGGGGTTTAGAAGAATGAGGGGGGGCCTCATTGAAACATACAGAACGGTGAAAGGCTTGGATAAAGTGGATGTGGAGAGGATGTTTCCACTAGTGGAAGAGTCTAGGACTAGAGGTCACAGCCTCAGAATTAAAGGAAATTCTTTTAGGAAGGGGATGAGGAGGAATTTCTTTAGTCAGAGGGTGGTGAATCTGTGGAATTCTTTGCCACAGACAGCTGTGGAGGCCACAAGTCAGTGGATATATTTAAAGCAGAGATAGATAGATTCTTGATTAGTACGGGTGTCAGGGGTTATGGGGAGAAGGCAGGAGAATGGGGTTAGGAGGGAGAGATAGATCAGCCATGATTGAATGGCGGAGTAGACTTGATGGGCCGAATGGCCTAATTCTGCTCCTATCACTTGTGATCTTACGATTACAGACACACATTCAGAAGCATATTGATCCCCCCTGTAAAATCTACAATAAAGCAAGAGGAAGTTTTAAATTAGCCAGAGGTCTTTTATAAAACGGGTAACCGAGAAATCTGAACCAAATGTACGACAAAAGTTAACGTGTATGGAACGCGGGTGTCTGGCGCTGTGAGGCAGCTGGCACCGTGTGGCCCAGTTCCTTGCGTCTATATTCTCTGTGGTTGTTTTGATTGTGTTTTTTTTCTCTGTGTTGCAGAGTTTCACAGTAGTGACCAGCGCTCTCCCCAACCAGAACATCGACATGCAGGCTTACGACCTCAGCATTGACATCTACAGCCGGTACATCTACTGGACCTGTGAGGCCACCAATGTTATAAACATCATGAGACTGGATGGGAAGCCGATCGGCGTGGTCCTGGATGGAGAGCAAGATCGACCCCGGGCGATTATCGTCAACCCAGAGAGGGGGTAAAACCAACATTTGCCACGTCATACGTTCATAAGTGATAGGAGCAGAATCAGGCCATTTGGGCCGTCTAGTCTACTCTGCCATTCAATCATGGCTGATCTATCTCTCCCTCCTAACCCCATTCTCCTGCCTTCTCCCCATAACCCCAGACACCCGCACTAATCAAGAATCTATCACTGCCTTAAAAATGTCCACTGACTTGGCCTCCGCAGCCGTCTGTGGCAATGAATCCCACAGATTCACCACCCTCTGATTAAAGAAATTCCTCCTCATCTCCTTCCTAAAAGTACGCCCTTTAATTCTGTGTCTATGACCGTCTAGTCCTAGACTCTCCCACTAGTGGAAACATCCTCTTCACGTCCACTCTTACCCAAGCCTCTTCTCTTCGCATCAATGTAATGTTTAATCACTGAATTTGTTTTTGGAGTGTGCTGTGTTAAGTTATTGCTTTTCTTCCCCCCCCACCCCCCCATCAAAACCAACGCCCCGTAGGTACATGTACTTCACCAACCTTCAGGACCGGTCTCCGCAGATTGAGCGGGCAGCCCTGGACGGGACAGAGCGTGAGGTGCTGTTCTTCAGCGGCCTCAGTAAACCCGTCACGCTGGCCATCGACAACAAGTTCGGCAAACTCTTCTGGGCCGACTCTGACCTGCGCCGCATCGAGAGCAGTGACCTGTCAGGTAGAGAGGACATAGTTACAGGGACACCTTGCAGAAAGGAAGGGGAGGGATTGAGGTTAACCGGAACAGGTGCAGGAAGTAACTAACTGCAGATGCCCGTTTACACCGAGGATAGACTCAAAACGCTGGAGTAAGATCATAAATGATAGGAGCAGAATTAGGCCATTCGGCCCATCATGTCTACTCCGCCATTCAATCATGGCTGGTCTATCTCACCCTCCCAACCCCATTCTCCTGCCTTCTCCCCATAACCCCTGGCACACGCACTAATCAAGAGTAACTCAGCGGTGACTCCAGCATTTTGTGGCTAACTACTGTAAGAAAAGAGCTGTTTTGTAAATTGTTTTGAGTGCCTGTACCGCAAAGAAGGAGTCTTTTATTTATTTCTGGTGGTTTTGAATTATTTGAAGTTACTCCAGCACTTTATCTTTTTCCCCCCGTAAACCAGCATCTGCAGTCCCTTGCGGTCACGTGACTGTTGAAATAGTTATTTTAGTTTCAAGATACAGCGCAGAAACTTGTCTTTTGGCCCACCGAGTCCGCATCAACCAGAGATCCCCGCACACTAACACTATTTTACACACACTAGGAACAATTTACATTTATACCAAGCCAATTAACCTACAAACATTGTACGTCTTTGGAAACAGAACATCTCGGAGAAAACACACGCAGGTTTAATGTAGTTCAGAGATGCAGAGCAGAACCAGGTCCTTCGGCCCACCGTGTCTGCACCGACCAGCGATCCCCTACACACACAAGGGACAATTTTTACATTTACCAAGCCAATAAACCTGTGCGTCTTCGGAGTCACAGGGAGAACATACAAACTCTGTACGGACAGCACTCATAGTCATGATCGAGCCTGGGTCTTTGGCGCTGTGAGGCAGTAGTTCTACCACCGTGCCGCCCCGTGATTGATCATCGCAGTGGGTAACTCGCGCATACCACATCATGCAGCCCAACATTTTATTTTGCTATTAGTCACAGTTTATGGGCAGCACGGTGGCGCAGCGGTAGAGTTGCTGCCTTACAATGCCAAGTGTATTGTACCGGGTTCCATCCTGACTACGGGTGCTGTCTGTATGGAGTTTGTACGTTCTCCCCGTGACCGTGTGGGTCTTCTCTGGGAACTCTGGTTTCCTCCCACACTCCAAAGACGTACAGGTTTGTGGGCTGATTGGCTTGGTAAAATTGTCCCTCGTGTGTGGGATAGTGTTAATGTGCAGGGATCGCTGGTCGGCGAGGACTTGGTGGGCCGAAGGGCCTGTTTCCGTGCTGTATCTCCAAGCTAAACTAAACAGTTGTTTGTGGATCGGAGCTAAGTTTTCTATTCTGTTTTGACGTGTAAATATGTCCAGCTGTTTGAGTCGGACTCCATCTGATAATACAAGGGTCCAGCTGGGCTCTGGTCAGCATGGACTCGTGACTAACCGCGTGCAGCAATTATAATGCTTGCAACATTTTTGTTTTCTCCCTTGAGGACTCGTGGAATAAATTTTTACAAATATTGCAGATAACCTTTGACTTGCTGGTTTGATCTTTCCCTCAGTTTGATGCATTGACGTGATCTCTTCCGGTAGTTTGACGATTTACTATTATTGAGCTCTGTTAAAACACGTTGGAAATGGAAAGAGGTGACTGGGCTGCTTGCTGCATGTGGTCACAGTGATTTTAGTTCTGCAATCATGTCAAAAACACTCTAATCTCCCCACACAGTGACTAGTTCAACAAACACCCTTCATCATTCAGTAACCAAAGAGCAAAGTTCTTCCCACAAGAGCTGCTTGGATTACTTTCATGTGTTTAATGTCTTGGTTTACTGTCACCGGTGCCAAGGTACATTGAAAGGCTTTTCTCTGCGTGTTATTCAATTAAATCAGATCAGACTATACCAGCTGCCGACAGGACAATGGGCCTTCAAGGACAGAGCAGTTAGGACTTTAGTTAGGAGTTTAGAGATACAGTGTGGAAACAGGCCCCTCGGCCCACCGGGTCCACGCCAACAGCGATCCCCGCACACTAACATTGTCCTACACACTAGGGCAGTTTACAATTTTACCGAAACCAATTAATCTAGACATAGACATAGAAAATAGGTGCAGGAGGAGGCCATTTGGCCCTTCAAGCCAGCACCACCATTCAATATGATCATGGCTGATTATCCAAAATCAGTACCCCATTCCTGCCTTGTCCCCATATCCCTTGATTCCTAAGAGCCAAATACAACTCTCTTGAAAACATCCAGTGAATTGGCCTCCACTGCCTTCTGTGGCAGAGAATTCCACAGATTCACAAATCTCTGGGTGAAATTTTTTTTCCTCATCTCAGTCCTAAATGGCCTACCCCTTATTCTTAAACTGTGACCCCTGGTTCTGTACTCCCCCAACATCGGGAACATTTTTCCTGCATCTAGCGTGTCCAATGCTGTAAGAATTTTATATATTTCTATAAGATCCCCTCTCATCCTTCTAAATTCCAGTGACTACAAGCCCAGTCGACCCATTCTTTCATGATATGTAAGTCCCGCCATCCCGGGAATTAGTGCTGCACTCCATCAACAGCAAGAATGTCCTTCCTCAAATTAGGAGACCAAAACTGCACACAGTACTCCAGGTGCGGTCTCACCAGGGCCCTGTACAACTGCAGTTGGACCTCTTTGTTCCTAAACTCAAATCCTTTCGCAATGAAGGCCAACATGCCATTAGCTTTTTTCACTGCCTGCTGTACCTGCATGCTTACTTTCAGTGACTGATGTACAAGCACACCCAGGTCTCGTTGCACCTCCCCTTCTCCTAATCTGACGCCAACCAAATAATAATCTGCTTTCCTGTTCTTGCCACCAAAGTGGATAACCTCACATTTACCCACATTATGCTGCATCTGCCCACTCACCCAACCTGTCCAAGTCACCCTGCAGCCTCATAGCATCCTCCTCGCAGCTCACACTGCCACCCAGCTTTGTGTCATCCGCAAACATGGAGATGTTACATTTAATTCCCTCGTCTAAATCATTAATATATATTGTAAATAGCTGGGGTCCCAGCACTGAGCCTTGCGGTACCCCACTAGTCACTGCCTGCCATTCTGAAAAGGACCTGTTAATTCCTACTCTTTGCTTCCTGTCTGCCAACCAGTTCTCTATCCATGTCAATACTCTACCCCCAATACCATGTGCTCTAATTTTGCTCACCAACCTCCTGTGTGGAACCTTGTCAAAGGCTTTTTGAAAGTCCAGATACACCACATCCACTGGCTCGCCCTTATCCGTTCTACTTGTTACATCCTCAAAAAATTCCAGAAGATTAGTCAAGCATGATTTCCCTTCATAAATCCATGCTGACTTTGACCGATCCCATCACTGCTTTCTAAATGCGCTGCTATTACATCTTTAATAATCAACTCCAGCATCTTCCCCAGTGTGGGAGGAAACCGGAGCACCCGGATTAATAAAACCCACGCAGGTCACGGGGAGAACGTGCAAACTCCGTACAGACAGCATCCGTAGTCAGGATTGAACTCAGGCCTCCGGTGCTGTAAGGCAGCAACTCTACCGCTGCGCCACCGTGCCGCCTTTTAAAAACTTGAAACTTGAAGAATACAAGATGGCATTGTAAATGTGGTGATTATTTGTGTACTCCCTCAGTGAAGTCCACAATTTGTACACTACGATTGTTGCACCTTTGTACTTGTTTATGAGTGTGCTTATGTGTGGTAAGCTCTTACTGAGTTGTACGCAAATAAAACTATTCCCCTGTATCGAAAGATGTGACAATAAAGTAACATCAAACCATTGATCCACACACAACGACTTTCATCCTCAACGACTTCTTCATCACCCGTGGATTGGACTTCCTACTGCTCACAGAATCCTGGCTTAACCCTGCTGAGCTTGCTCCACTCGTGGAACTCTGTCCTGATAACTGTCACTTCTTCACCTCGCCTAGGCTCTCCGGACGCGGTGGGGGCTTAGCCACTGTGTTTAAGAAACATTTCAACTGCCGCCTCCTGAACGCTGATCATTTCTCCAGTTTCGAGGTGCAACTAATTAAAGTAGGCCTAGCCTACCCCCTCTTAATTGTTCTTGTGTATCGCCCACCAAAAATGCATAAGGACTTCATCACCCAATTTGCTGATCTGATTTCTAGCATTTTGCCCAAATTTGACCGGATCATGATTCTTGGTGACTTTAATATTCATGTTTGCTGTCCCACTAAGCCTCTTGTGAGTGAATTTATGCACCTGGTTGAGTCCTTCAATCTGACTCTTCACACCACGGGACCCACTCACAAGTTAGGCCATACTCTCGACCTAGTGTTATCGTCCGGATTCCCAATCAACAACATTGAAACTACTGAAGCCTGTCTATCGGACCACAGCGCTATCATTTTTGACGCATCTCTGCCTTTATCTCCCGCAAAATCTCATCTCCCTGTTCGCTACTCCCGCGACATAAATTCATTGACTGCCAGTAAATTCTCCGAGGCTCTCACAGCTGCCCCCAACATCTGCACTATTGAGGCCTCTCCCCCCCATCTCAGCACTGAGGATCTCGCCTCTTTATTTAATATCACTTGCTCTTCCATCCTGGATTCTATCGCTCCCCTTAAAATGAAAAAGCCTAAGCCCAAAGGTCGGCCGTGGCTCAATGACACCACCAAAGCCCTAAGAAGGGAGTGCAGAAAATCAGAAAGGAGATGGAAATGTGACAAGCTTCAAATTTCCTTCGAAATTCTGAGAAACAATCTTCTCAAATACCAGGAAGCAGTAAAGTCTGCTAGAGCACAATACTTCTCCGACCTTATTTCCAAAAACTCTCATAACTCCAAGGTCCTATTTAGAACAATTACCTCTGTCATATGTCCCGCCCCCAGTACCAGCTTAGTTGGGTCCCCTGCTAAGTGCGAAGAATTCGCTAAATTTTTCACCAACAAAGTTGAGAATATTAGAATGAACATTTCCCCTCCCACCCGTGACCTAGCTGTCTCACTAGTCTGTTCATCTAAATTGGACTGCTTCCAACCCGTCACTCTATCCTCCCTTGCAAAGCTTATCTCCGCTATGAAACCTGCAACCTGCCCCCTTGATCCTGCCCCCACTGCCCTTCTGAAGGATGTCATTGCAATAGCTGGTCCCAGCATCCTCTCTATTATCAACAGTTCTCTGGCCACTGGCACTGTTCCAACCAGTTTCAAGCACGCAGTGGTCCAGCCCCTACTGAAAAAACCTAACCTAGACCCCACCTTGCCTAGCAACTACAGACCCATTTCCAAACTGCCATTCCTGTCAAAAGTCCTTGAAAAGGCAATCCTTAACCAATTAGTGCCCTACCTGCACCAAAACACCATCCTGGAAAGTTTCCAGTCAGGTTTCAGAGCCCACCACAGCACAGAGTCTGCCTTGTTGAAGGTACACAACGACCTGCTTCTCGCCATCGACACCGGCGACTGTGCAATCCTGCTCCTTCTCGACCTCAGCGCAGCATTCGATACAGTGGACCACACCATCCTTATTGACCGTCTCCGGTACGCGGTTGGCATTGATGGCACTGCCCTGAGCTGGTTCGCTTCGTACCTCAAAGATAGGAGTTTCGCCATCAACATAGGCAGTTATTCCTCTGCTCCAGCTAGCCTCTCCTGCGGAGTTCCACAAGGCTCAATCCTAGGCCCCATTCTCTTTTCTCTATACATGCTCCCCCTTGGCCAAATCATTCAAAGGCACGGCATTTCTTTCCACTGCTATGCCGATGACACTCAGCTTTACCTCCCCCTGAAACCCAACAACCAGTCAAATTTAAACAGCCTCTCACACTGCCTTGAGGACATAAAATGTTGGATGGCACAGAACTTCCTCCAATTAAATGAGAGCAAGTCTGAGGTCATCCTATTCGGCCCCCCCGACTCCATCAAATTGATAACAGGCAGTCTTGGAAGCCTATCCTGCCTAGTCAAACCGCATGTCAAAAACCTCGGCATGATATTTGACTCTGCATTAAAATTTGATAAGCAAGTCAACGCTGTGGTAAAAGCCAGCTTCTTCCAACTTCGAACCATAGCTAAAATCAAACCTTTCCTCAAATTCGACGACACAGAAAAAATCATTCACGCTTTCATTTCCTCCCGCCTAGACTACTGCAACTCCCTATACACTGGGATCAGCCAATCTTCCCTGTCCCGCCTGCAACTGGTCCAAAACGCCGCAGCGAGACTCCTGACGGGTACCCGTAAAAGGGACCACATCACCCCGATTCTGGCCTCTCTCCACTGGCTCCCTGTACGGTACAGAATCAACTTCAAGCTCCTCCTATTCACGTATAAAGCCCTAAATGGACACTCCCCCCCCTACATCAAAAATCTTCTAACCCCCCTCTCTAACTCCAGGTCCCTCAGATCGGCCGACTTGGGGCTATTCACTATCCCACGGTCTAGGCTTAAACTCAGGGGTGACCGCGCTTTTGCGGTTGCAGCTCCTAGACTGTGGAACAGCATCCCTCTCCCGATCAGAACTGCCCCCTCCATCGACTCCTTTAAGTCCAGGCTCAAAACATATTTCTACTCCCTAGCGTTTGAGGCTCATTGAGGAGGCGCTGTGAACTGTTTGCGTGCTACTGTATGTTTTCATTTTTTTTTCTATTGGAACCTAATCAAATGTACAGCACTTTGGTCAACGTGGGTTGTTTTTAAATGTGCTATACAAATAAAATTGACTTGACTTGACTTGACAAGCACAACCTGGAGTTTGGCAAAATGTTGCAAGGTATCTCTCGGTCTTTCAGTGATCATTGTGAAACCTGGCTACACAAGTTGTTCAGGGGCTTTCATGTTCTGCTTTGGACTTTGCTCTTCCCAGATGATGTGTAAAGTCTGACGGCTCGTTGAGCTCAGAGTCAAGGCAGTTCATAGTTAGCCACATTTGGGTTTCCCAGTTACTACATGTCCCACATCACTGACATCAACCTCAATGTTGACACCAAGCTGTTGGAATGTGGGCAACACACAGTGCTGGGTCAGGCAGCATCTGTGGAGGGAATCATCTGAAGAAGGGTCTCAACTCGAAATGTCACCCATTCTTTCTCTCCAGAGATGCTGCCTGTTACTCCAGCATTTTGTGTCTATCTTCGGTGTGAACCAGCATCTGCAGTTCCTTCCTCCGCAGATGCTGCCTTGACCCACCGAGTTCCTCCTGCACTTTTGGGATTTGCTAAACACCAATGTTGTGTGAATGACATGGGATGGAAGTGCTGGTCATTTCTGAAATGCTTTGCTCTTGCTTTGTAGGTGCAAACCGCATAGTTCTGGAAGATGCAAACATCCTGCAACCCGTGGGCTTAACTATATTTGGCGACCACTTGTACTGGATCGACAGACAGCAGCAGATGATCGAGAGGATTGAGAAGACAAATGGTCACAGTCGCACAAAGATCCAAGCCCGTATCGCCCAGCTCAGCGACATTCACGCTGTGAAAGAGCTCGACCTCCAGGAATTTGGTAACGATAACATCACAGCTCAGTCCCCAGCATCTCTGGAGAGAAGGAATGGGTGACCCGCCCCCTCCCCTGACATCAGTCTGAAGAAGGGTCTCCACCCAAAACCTCACCCATTCCTTCTCTCCAGAGATGCTGCCTGTCCTGCTGAGTTACTCCAGCATTTTGTGTCTACCTTCAATTTAAACCAGCATCTGCAGTTCTTCTGATTTTGGATGATCAGCCATGATCATATTGACTGGCAGAGCTGGCTCGAAGGGCTGAATGGCCTTATCCTGCACCTATTTTATATATTTCTATGTCAGGGCAGTCTCTACCTTTACAGCTAGCCATGGAGGTGCATTGGGACTTTTGTGAGGATAATATTCATCAATTAACAGTGCAGAAACAGATGACTCTATTGTGAGATGCAGCTCTTGATAACTTTGTTAATAGCAAAGGTTTAGAGAGATACCCGTCGCCCATTCCTTCTCTCCAGAGATGCTGCCTGACCCGCTGAGTTACTCCAGCATTTTGATCAGCCATGATCACATTGAATGGCGGTGCTGGCTCGAAGGGCCGAATGGCCTCCTCCTGCACCTATTTTCTATGTTTCTATTTTCTATGTGGGCTAAACGTGGGCAGGTGGGGTGAGTGTAGATGGGGGCATGTTGGTTGTCATGGGCAAGTTGGGATGCAGGGCCTGTTTGCGTGCTGTGTGACTGCGTGACTCTGCAATGGGTGACTGGCTCGGATGCACGTTAACCTGGAGCTGTTTTGCGTATTTCCAGCTGAACACCCTTGCTCTCAGGATAACGGCGGCTGCTCACACATCTGTATCGTGAAGGGCGACGGAACGGCACGCTGTTCGTGCCCAGTGCACCTTGTGCTGCATCAGGACGAGCTCTCGTGTGGAGGTACGGGCTGCCTGACCTTTTATCTCGGGAACGGGCAGATGACGATGTGGGTCGCGACCCCTCCACACACGAGGCCATAAGTGATGGGAGCAGAATTAGGCCATTCGGCCCATCATGTCTAGTCCTCCATTCAATCATGGCTGATCCATCTCTCCCTCCTCACCCCATTCCCCTGCCTTCCCCCCCTAAACCCCTGACACCCGTACTAATCAAGAATCTATCTATCTCTGCCTTAAAAATATCCACTGGCTTGGCCTCCACAGCCTTCTGCGGCAATGAATTCCACAGATTCACCACCCTCTGACTAAAGAAATTCCTCCAGAATTAAAGGAAAGTCCTTTAATGCTGAGGCTGTGCCTTCTGATCCTAGACTCTCCCACTAGTGGAAACATCCACTCTATCCAAGCCTTTCACTATTCGGTAAGTTTCAATGAGGTCCCCCCTCATCCTTCTAAACTCCAGCGAGTACAGGCCCAGTGCCGACAAACGCTCATCATATGTTAACCCACTCGTCCCTGGGAACTACTGTACTTGTCTATGTTCAACGTGGTAGATTTTAATCAGAATTGTATTCCTTCATTCAAAGCCACAAACTTCTCATCCTGAGCAATACATGAATCATGTCTACATGACAGGGTGTGAGAAGTGACTTGTGCATGCCATCTGATTTTCCTTTACCATTAATCTCTAAGGTGCAACCTTAACTCTGTGTGTGTGTTTGTGTTGCAGACCCACCCACCTGTGCACCTGATCACTTCACCTGTGCCACAGGTGATGTTGACTGCATCCCGCTGGCCTGGCGCTGTGATGGTTACCCAGAGTGTGATGACCAGAGCGATGAGCATCACTGCCCAGTGTGCTCGGACAGCCAGTTCCAGTGCACCAGTGGCCAGTGCATCGACATAGTCTTCAGGTGTAACGGAGAGTCCAACTGCCAGGACAAGTCTGATGAGGAGAAATGTGAAGGTATTCTGTCAGCACTCTTGATAACCACGAGAATACCTCACCACCTCAAGGAATGCCACTTGCAGGATTACAATTCACCTTTGTTAGATTTAGGTTCATTGTTTCGGACGGAATTTAGGGTCTTGACCCGAAACATCACCCATTTCTTCTCTCCAGAGATGTTGCCTGTCCCACTGAGTTACTCCAGCATTTTATGTCTGTCTTAGGTTTATTGTTGTCATGTGTACTGAGGTACAGTGTAAAGCTTATGTTTGCATGCTGTCCAATTAATTGTATAATACCACACTTATGCACTTGGATAAATACTAATCGTTATACTAGGGTCAAGCCAAACTCAAAGTATAATAGGTAGAACAAAGAAGAAGATACAGAGTGCTGGATATATAGTTTAGAGACACAGTGTGGTAACCGGTCCACCAAGTCCACGCCGACCAGCAATCCCCACACAATAAATAACACGATCACTAACACGATCACAACACATCAATCCCCGCACACTAACACGATCCAACACACTAGGGACAATTTTACAATTCTACTAAGCCAATTAACCTACAAACCTGTACGTCGTTGGAGTGTGGGAAAAAACTGGAGCACCCGGAGAAAACCCACGCAGGTCACAGGGAGAACGTACAAACTCCGTACAGACAGCACCCGTGGTCAGGATTGGATCCGGGTACCTGGCGCTGTGAGGCAGTAACTCTACCGCTGCCCCACCGTGCCGCCTCCAGTTTTCAGCGTTGCAGTTGCATTAGTTCCATAGACAAAGTCCACAAAGGGGTAGAGGTGAATCGGACAGTGCCCTAACCAACAGAAGGACCATTCACAAGCCTGATAACAGAGGGGAAGAAGCTGTTCCTGAGCCTGGTTGAAAGTAGCAAGTCTAGAAAATCCTGAATAAAGAAAACTGCTGCTGCTGGAATCTTCAGCAAAGCACAAAGTGCTGGAGGAACTCAGTGGGTCAGGCAGCATCTGTGGAGGGAATGGCAGACGACGTTTCGGTTCAGGACCCAGCGTGGAAGATTGAGATGGGACATGATCAAAGGAAGATGGATTGGTGGCACCGCCCTGTGGTGGGATGGAGAGTTGCAATTGGGCAGTGAGACCGTGGCCGAGGTATTTGTGTGGCCGTGTGTCAGGTGTGGGAGGGTCAGTCAAGCATGTATTGGCAACCACTGACCTATGTGCTGAGATCTATGAAATAGTTTAGTTTAGAGATACAGCGCGGATCAGGCCCTTCGGCCCACCGGCGATCGTCCTGTACACTAGCACTATCCTACACACCAGGGACAAGTTACAATTGTACCAAGCTGGTTAACCATCTAACTTGAACGTGCTTGGAGTGTGGGAGGAAGCCAGGGAAAACCTCCAGTGCCTCCAGCTGTTCTCCTTTGTTACTCCTTCAGATTCCAGCATCTGCTGCCTCCAGTGCCTCTCGAGTTGTATTTCTTGCTCCACTGGAGGCAGCAGTATCACAAAGCAGTGGAGAACTAATAGACTACCTTACAGTATGGATATATGGCGTGGAAACAAGCCCCTTGGCTCACTGAGTCCGCACCGACCAACAATTACCTCGTACATTAGTTCTGTCCTACACACAAGGGACGATTTACAGACGCCAATTAGCCTACAAACCTGTACCCGCGTCTTTGGAGTGAGGGTGGAAACGTCCAGAGCACTCTGAGGAAACCCACGTGGCCATAAGGAGAATGTACAAACTCCATTCAGACAGCACCCGTGGTCAGGATGGAACCCTGGCCTCTGGCGCTGTGAGGCTGCAACTCTACCGTTGTGCCCCCCAAATCTCCCCAATTAACACAGAAAATGTACATGTACCTTTTTGAAAACCATGCGGCCTGTACAACTAGGTCTCCATTCCTAGTTTTTGTATTACCGTCCACCACACTAGATCTGTGCTCAGGGATAGTTGAAAGAAAATTAGATTTTTAAAGTGATGGAGTCTGCTCTTAATATTAGCTGGTATGATGTAAGCGACATTTAAAGGACATTTGGACGGGTATGTGGATAGAAAAGATTTAGAGGGACATGTGCCAAATGCAGGCAAATGGGACTAGCTTACATGGGGCACTTTGATTGGCTTGGGCAAGTGAGGCCACAGGGCCTGGGTCCATGCTACATCACCCTGTGACACTACAATTCCATATTTGACTTTTAATGTTGCCTTTGCTAAGATGGCAGGTGGCGTACATTCTTCTATTAATCACTTGTGCCTCTTGCTCTGGTGTTTAAGCGTGAATGATTGAAAGATATAGCGTAGGAAACAAGCCCTTTGGCCCACGGTCCATGGCCGACCATCAATCACCCATTCACACCAGTTCCATGTTATCCCACTTTCTCATCCACTCCCGACACACTAGGGGGCAATTTACAGAGGCCCAATGAATGTACAAACCTGCACATCTTTGGGATGTGGGAAGAAACCGGAGCACCCGGAGAAAACCCATGGAGTCGCAGCAAGAGCGTGCATACTCCACACAGACAGCACCCATAATCAGGAGGGACCCTGGCTCTCTGGTGCAGTGAGGCAATAGCTCGACCACTTGCAGTACAATTAGTGCCAGAAAACAGTTCTTGGCCCATAAAATCTTCATTCTCGTCACTCCAAGATCCATCTCCTGACATTTTAGCTCCGGACAGTCTAGGCCCGGAGGCCCGGGCGCCGCCTAACGGAGGTTGCTTAGCAACCCGCCTCCCGGCCCGGGCGGCCGCCATTGGTGGAGCGGGAGCACGTGGCCACTGGCTGGGTGAGGTCACGTGGGGCGCGGGGCGGTGATGTCGCCTTGTCCCGTATTTGGGAGTGAGGAAGTTGGTAACCCTGGTGGGGGGAGGGGGGGCAGGGCAATAAAACATTACAAAACTGACTCCTCTCTTTAAACTGCCTTGTATTTGTGATGTGCCCTTTCTGAAATTCTCCATTCTTCCTGCTCGGCACAGCTTGAATCTTTATTTTTCTGTTTCCCCAACAGTTTTGTGCCCCTTGGACCAATTTCGATGTGCCAATGGCCAATGCATTGCCAAGGATAAAAGATGTGACCAGAACAGCGATTGTACTGACAATTCCGATGAAGTTACCTGCTGTGAGCATTCGCCGAATAATATGTTTGTTTAACTTGGTTGATGGTTGAATTCTGAGTGGATAGAAATGTTTTATGTTTCATAATAAAACGGCAGCTTAGTTTAATTCAATAAGCAGATAATGATAGACGAAGGAGTTGTGTAGGAAAATAACTGCAGATGCTGGTACAAATTGATGGTATCACAAAATGCTGGAGTAACTCAGCGGGTCAGGCAGCATCCAGGATGTCAGGGGGGGCAGGTGACTTCTCCAACTTTAGATAGTTCCCCTGTCCCTCTCTTCCCCTCCCCCTTCCCAGTTCTCCCACTATCTTCCTGTCTCCACCTATATCCTTTCTTTGTCCCGCCCCCCTTGACATCAGTCTGAAGAAGGGTCTCGACCCGAAACGTCACCCATTCCTTCTCTCCTAGATGCTGCCTGACCTGCTGAGTTACTCCAGCATTTTGTGATACCTAATGATAGACGAAGACTTTGACCTCTCCCATTTTAGATGAAATTGCACAGTATGTCAACAATAAAACTTGATTTCAGAGCAATTTCTGATCTGGGGGCCATATACTATTTTCTTGAGAAAATAATCTCAAGATTATTTTGATCGGGGGGGGGGGGGGGGTAAAAAGCTGTTTCCATGTAATCTCCCCACAGCAATCAGATATCATTAGAAAATAGATGCAGGAGGAGGCCATTTGGCCCTTCAAGCTAGCACCGCCATTCATTGTGATCACGGCTGATCATCCACAATCGGTCATCTGTGCCTGCCTTCTCCCCATATCCCTTGATTCCACTAGCCCTGAGAGCTCTATCTAACTCTCTTTTGAATTCATCCAGAGAATTGGCCTCCACTGCCCTCTGTGGCAAAGAATTCCACAAATTCACAACTCTCTGGGTGAAAAAGTTCCTTCTCACCTCAGTTTTAAATGGCCTCCCCTTTATTCTTAGACTGTGGGCCCTGGCTCATTGTCTGTTAAGAACACAGTTTACTGTGTGTAGCCATTGAAATGGTCAGGAATCACCTCTATGACACTTGTGTAATGATACTCTATGAAACATTATAATATACGGTACTTTTGAAATACTGCATATTATAAGACTGTATTTTTTGAAAATCTATGGGAACAAAAGCTCGTATTGTGAGTCTCAAACTGTTCAGCTCCAACCAAAGTTGCCTTTGACACAGTAGTTTTTATAACATGATTTTGCACAATACGAGGTTTCTAAGGAATGCAACTATCAGGTCACTGCAAAACTGCACTCCTGATGCAGGTTATTTTTTACAGTAAACATGACTTGCCTCTTCACTTGACAGCAGTAACTCCTTGTTTAAGCACTTGATGATGAAGATTTAAGGAATTAAAAGTAATGCTGTAAGAAATAAAGAACAATATGAAAACAAAGATGATGGGACTGAGATGGACAAATAACAAGCAGGAACCATGGACTGTCTTTGGTTGCACTAAAGAGTTGGAGTTTTATTTTGCACTAGTATTGGGATTATTAGTTTAGTTAGGAGATACAGCGTGGAAACAATAGACAATAGACAACAGGTGTAGGGGGAGGCCATTCGGCCCTTCAAACCAGCACCGACCACCATTCAACGTGATCATGGCTGATCATCCACAATCAGTACCCTGTTCCTGCCCTCTCCCCACGCCCCCTGACTCTGCTATAATTAACAGCCTATCGCCCACCAATTCCGCGCCGACCAGCAATTCCTGCACTTTAACACTATCCTACACGCACTGGGGACAATTTTACATTTATACCAAGCCAACTAACCTACAAACCTGTATGTCTTTGGAGTGTGGGAGGAAACTGAAGATCTCGGGGGAAACCCACGCAGGTCACGGGGAGAACGTACAAACTCCGTACAGACAGCCCCCGTAGTCGGGATGGAACCCGGGTCTCCGGCGCTGCATTCGCTGTAAGGCAGCAACTCTACCGCTGCACCACCGTGCTGCAGTTTATTGACTTTTTGCTTATTATATGTTATCTATGTGTGTTGTGTTTACAGGGCCCCTATAGCTGCTGGAAGTAAGAGTTGCATTGTCCTGTGGTTGGTACACGTGCCAATTAATCCTTCTTGTTAATTCCTCGCAGATCCCACTGAGGAACCCACGCCACAGCCCACGAACACGATCGGTTCCATTATTGGTGTGATCCTCTCGGTCTTTGTGATCGGGGCCATGTACTTCATCTGCCAGCGTGTTCTGTGCCCACGGATGAAGGGCGATGCGGAGACCATGACTAATGATTTTGTCGTGCGTGGGTCTGCATCGGTGCCGCTGGGCTACGTGCCACACACCAGCTCTCTCCCGGGATCGCTGCAAGGTACACATGCTTCACTGCCACTGCACATTCTGCACTTGAGCTTCGTCATAAGGTCACAGGTAATAGGAGCAGAATTAGGCCATTCAGCCCATCAGGTCTACTGCACCAACTTTGGCAATCGAGCGCCTTTTGGAAAGCTGACACAATTCAAGCAATCAATTTATTGGAAGCACTAGTTCCAAAAATACAAGTTGACTTTTGTCGTAAATTTGGTTCAGGTTTCTCGGTTACCTGTTTTATAAAAGACCTCTGGCCGATTTCAAACTTCCTCTTGCTTTATTGTAGATTTTACAAGGGGGGTTAATATGCTTCTGAATGGGTGTCTGTGATCATAAGATCATATGATAGCAGAATTAGGCCATTCAGCCCATCAAGTCTACTCCGCCATTCAATCATGGCTGGTCTATCTCTCCCTCCTAACCCCATTCTCCTGCCTTCTCCACATAACCTCTGACACCCGCACTAATCAAGAATCTATCTGATCTCTGCCTTAAAAATATTCGCTGACTTGGCCTCCACAGCCTTCTGTGGCAAAGAATTCCACAGATTGACCGCCATCTGACTAAAGAAATTCCTCCTCATCTCCTTCCTAAAGGAACGTCCTGTAATTCTGAGACGATGACCTCTAGTCCTAGACTCTCCAACTTTAGTACGACGTATATTTGGAACTTATTCTGGTTTTTAACCAGGCTGGTATATGTCCGCATGCATTATTTTCACTTATAATCAAGGACTTTTCCCATTCCAGTCTTTCCTCCTCCTGCCTGCACCCGTCTGGCAGAAGGTCGAGGAAAAGCGAAGATACAGAGTGCAGAATATAGCTCTCAGCATCGTAGCGCATCAGTTCCACAGACAGTCCAATGTCCGCAATGGGGTAGAGGTGAATCAGACAGTGCCCTAGCTTGTGGAAGCTGTTGCTGAGTCTGGTGGTGCGCACTTTCAAGCTTCTGCACCTTCTGCCCGACAGGAGCGGGGAGAAGACGGAATGACCGGGGTGGGACAAGTCTTTGTTAGGTTCGAGCCGGAGAAGGACATTATAATTCCCATATAAACCAAAGGCATTGCTGCCCGATGATGCAAAAGCTGTATTTTAAAAATCTGATCAGAAGATGTTCATGACCGATATTCCTGGAACTGGTCCCACTCAAGACATGGATGCAAGGAACTGTAGATGCTGGTTTAGAATAAAAGACACAGAGTGCTGGAGTAACTCAGTAGGTCAGGCAGCATCTCTGGAGAACATGCATGGGTGATGTTTTTGGTGGGAACTATCTTTAGTCTGAAGAAAGATCCCAATCTGAAACGTCACCTATCCATGTTCTCCACAGATGCTGCCTGACCCGCTGAGTTACTCCAGCACTCTGTGAAACGTCACCTATCCATGTTCTCCACAGATGCTGCCTGACCCGCTGAGTTACTCCAGCACTCTGTGAAACGTCACCTATCCATGTTCTCCACAGATGCTGCCTGACCCGCTGAGTTACTCCAGCACTCTTTGAAACGTCACCTATCCATGTTCTCCACAGATGCTGCCCGACCCGCTGAGTTACTCCAGCATTCTTTGTTCTTCTTTCTCTACTCGAGGCATTGTGTGAATGAGTAGTTGGGTCAGTAACTGTGGCTGATTCATCTCGTTTAACCTCCTTCAAAGGAAGAGTAGTGAGGTTGATAGGGAATCATTTTAAATGGTAAAATAAAGTTAATTGTACTCAGTGAGGATTAATTTAGTTTTTAATTTATTAGTTTTGGAGATACAACGTGGAAACAGGCCCTTCAGCCCACTGAGTCTACGTTACCAGCGATCCCCACACACGAACACTATCCTACACACACCAGGGACAATTTACAATTATACCAAGCCAATTAACCTACAAACCTGCACGTCTTTGGAGTGTGGGAGGAAACCAGAGGTCCCTGAGAAAACCCACGCAGGTCACGGGGAGAACGTACCAACATGGTACAGACAGCACCCATAGTCGGGTTGGAAGCTGGGTCTCTGGCGGTGTGAGGCACCACCGTACCACCCGGCTACGCTATGAATGGGTTGTGGAATCTGAATGTTGCCTATAGATTTAAAGTGAAACAGTGCAGATATGCGAGTGTGGTTTGATTTGGTTGTTTGTGTTTGTAATTGCAGGCATGTCCCGGGGCAAGTCGGTGATGAGCTCCCTGAGTATCATGGGGGGCAGCAGTGGCCCCCCCTATGACAGAGCTCACGTTACAGGAGCCTCATCCAGCAGCTCCTCAAGCACTAAAGGCATTTACTTCCCTCCTGTAAGTACACAGCTTTGTTTCATATAACCATATAACCATATAACAACTACAGCATGGAAACAGGCCTGTCCGGCCCTACCAGTCCACGCCGACCATTCTCCCTGACCTAGTCTCATCTACCTGCTCTCAGACCATAACCCTCTAATCCCCTCCTATCCATATACCTATCCAATTTACTCTTAAATAATAAAATCGAGCCAGCCTCCACCACTTCCACCAGAAGCCCATTCCATACAGCCACCACCCTCTGAGTAAAGAAGTTCCCCCTCATGTTACCCCTAAACCTTTGTCCCTCAATTCTGAAGCTATGTCCCCTTGTTGGAATCTTCCCCACTCTCAAAGGGAAAAGCCTACCCACGTCAACTCTGTCCGTCCCTCTCAAAATTTTAAAAACCTCTATCAAGTCCCCCCTCAACCTTCTACGCTCCAAAGAATAAAGACCCAACCTGTTCAACCTCTCTCTGTAGCCTAAGTGCTGAAACCCAGGCAACATTCTAGTAAATCTCCTCTGTACCCTCTCCATTTTGTCGACATCCTTCCTATAATTTGGCGACCAGAACTGCACACCATACTCCAGATTCGGCCTCACCAATGCCCTGTACAATTTTAACATTACATCCCAACTTCTATACTCGATGCTCTGATTTATAAAGGCAAGCATACCAAACGCCTTCTTCACCACCCTATCCACATGAGATTCCACCTTCAGGGAACAATGCACAGTTATTCCCAGATCCCTCTGTTCCACTGCATTCCTCAATTCCCTACCATTTACCCTGTACGTCCTATTTTGATTTGTCCTACCAAAATGCAGCACCTCACACTTATCAGCATTAAACTCCATCTGCCATCTTTCAGCCCACCCTTCCAAAAGGCCCAAGTCTCTCTGTAGACTTTGAAAATCTACCTCACTATCAACTACACCACCTATCTTAGTATCATCTGCATATTTACTAATCCAATTTGCCACACCATCATCCAGATCATTAATGTAAATGACAAACAACAGTGGACCCAACACAGATCCTTGGGGTACTCCACTAGACACTGGCCTCCAACCTGACATACAATTGTCAACCATTACCCTCTGGTATCTCCCATTCAGCCATTGTTGAATCCATCTTGCAACCTCACTATTAATACCCAACGATTTAACCTTCTTAATCAACCTTCCATGTGGAACCTTGTCAAATGCCTTACTGAAGTCCATATAGACAACATCCACAGCCTTGCCCTTATCAATTTCCCTGGTAACCTCTTCAAAAAATTCAAGAAGATTAGTCAAACATGACCTTCCAGGCACAAATCCATGTTGACTGTTTCTAATCAGGCCTTGATTATCCAAATAATTATATATATTGTCCCTAAGTATCTTTTCCATTAATTTTCCCACCACAGACGTCAAACTAATAGGTCTATAATTGCTAGGTTTACTTTTAGAACCTTTTTTAAACAAAGGCACAACATGCGCAATGCGCCAATCTTCCGGCACCATCCCCGTTTCTAATGACGTTTGAAATATTTCCGTCATAGCCCCTGCTATTTCTGCACTAACTTCCCTCAATGTCCTAGGGAATATCCTATCAGGACCTGGAGACTTATCCACTTTTATATTTTTCAAAAGTGTCCGTACCTCCTCTTCTTTAATCCTCCTAATTTCCATCACTACTCTACTTGTTTCGCTTACCTCACATAATTCAATATCCTTCTCCTGCTTGGTCATAAGATCGTAAGTGATTGGAGCAGAATTAGGCCATTCGGCCCATCAAGTCTACTCTGCCATTCAGTCATGGTTCTCCCTCCTAACCCCATTCTCCTGCCTTCTCCCCATAACCCCCGCACTAATCAACAATCTATCTATCTCTGCCGTAAAAATACCTACTGACTTGGCCTCCAGCCGTCTGTGGCAAAGAATCCCACAGATTCACCGCCCTCTGGCTGAAGAAGGATCGACGGTGCCCCTCTCCGCAGCGGGCGAGACAGCCTTGCTGTTGGCCAAGGCAAGCGGCACACCGCGTCCAGCTAACCGTGCACCACACACCCGGACCTGGGGCCTTGTCTGGGACCTGGTCTGGGGTCTTGTCTGGGGCCTGGTCTGGGGTCTTGTCTGGGGCCTGACCTGGGGTCTTGTCTGGGGCCTGACCTGGGGTCTTGTCTGGGGCCTGACCTGGGGTCTTGTCTGGGGCCTGACCTGGGGTCTTGTCTGGGGCCTGACCTGGGGTCTTGTCTGGGGCCTGACCTGGGGTCTTGTCTGGGGCCTGACCTGGGGTCTTGTCTGGGGCCTGACCTGGGGTCTTGTCTGGGGCCTTACCTGCGGTCGAACCTGGATCCTGATGCATCCTCGGCATTAACTCAGGGTGGGGGGAGGGGAGATCTGGCAGGAGATATAGAGTGAATGGCAGGGACCATGGGAGAGTAGAAAGTGAGATAACATAGAACTAGTGTGAATAGGCGATCTATGGTCGGCATGGACTCGGCCAAAGGGAACGGTCTCGTCCCGAAGCGTGACCCATTCCTTCCCTTCTCTCCAGAGATGCTGCCTGTTGTCGCTGAGTTACTCCAGCATTTTGTGTCTACCTTCGGTGGGCCGAAGGGCCTGTTTCCGTGCTGTAGTTTTTCAATCAGCTGTAAGTGGCACCACACCTGAGGGTTTTACCCCAATGAACATGCTTGTGTGAAGGGTTTAGGTGGGATTATTTTGTCTCCTTTGCCTTGCAGATGCTGAATCCGCCCCCTTCCCCAGCCACCGAGCGCTCACAGTACACCATGGAGTTTGGTTACTCTTCAAACAGCCCCTCTATTCACAGATCATACAGGTAAACGGAGAACAGGGAGACGGGAGGGTTTGACTGAGAGCACTTAACCACAATATCATACTCTGTTAACTTTACAAAGTGCAGTCAGAAACCAGATAAAAGGACTGTCTCCCCTCCCTGCAAGTAATTGTCTTCCTGTGGTTACTCTTGCATTTTCGGTGTAAAGTTTCCAGAACTTTTTGAAAGACACCTGATTACCTTTTGATAAAATATGTTACTGTTTCAATATTTATGTGTCACCTCATCTGACGATGATAATGGCTTTTGTGTGATCCTGGGAGCAGTAAAATAGGATCAATGGTTCACCTTGAGTGGGAGAGGAGAGGGTGCGGGGATTGAACAGTCTGGGCTGTTCAGCAGCACTGAATGCCAATGCTATTTATTTTTGTTTATTTAGATCTAAAATACTAGATTAAAATAATTTTAATTCTGTGTGTCTTTGGAGATAAACTATCCACCAAGTTTAGAAACAAAGCTGCAGATGCTGGACAAAACCAAGAATGCTGGAGTAACTCAGTGGGACGGGCAGCTCAAAAACAGTCTGAAAAACATCACCCAACCTTTGCCTGACTTAGACATGGACATAGAAAATAGGTGCAGGAGGAGGCCATTCGGCCCTTCGAGCCAGCACCACCATTCATTGTGATCATGGCTGATCGTCCACAATCAGTAACCCGTGCCTGCCTTCTCCCCATATCCCTTGATTCCACTAGCCCCTAGAGCTCTATCTAACTCTCTCTTAAATCCATCCAATGATTTGGCCTCCACTGCCCTCTGTGGCAGAGAATTCCACAAGTTCACAACTCTCCGGGTGAAAAGGTTTTTACTCACCTCAGTTTTAAATGGCCTCCCCTTTATTCTAAGGATGTGACCCATGGTTCTGACTTGTGTTGTTACTCCAGCACTTTGTGTCTATCCTGCTAGTTTACTCAGCTATAACAGAGCTACTGTCACCTTAAGAAATGAGCTAAATTGTGGGGTGGGGGGTCCAGGAACAAGGAGGGACCTGGCATGAGGTGGGGGGGGGCGGGGGGGGGGGGACCAAGGAGGGACCCTGCGTGGGGGGGCGGGTACGAGGAGGGACGTGGCGTGGCGTGAGGTGGGGTGGGATGGGGGTCTGGGTACAAGGAGGGACCCTACGTGGAGTGGGGGGGGGTGGGGTAGAAGGAAGAGGAACTATGTTGAATACCTTTGTAACTTTGACGGCTTCCATTACGTGGTAACTGCACACTTGCACTGTTTGTAACCGGAGGATGTGACTGTACCGAGTGCAGGTAACAATATGTCTATCTGTTGCACTACCTGCTGGCTGCTAACGTTGCCCTCATGTCCTTCCTTGTCCACAGCTACAGACCCTACGCCTACCGGAACTTTGCTCCCCCCACCACACCCTGCAGCACCGACGTTTGTGACAGTGACTACACTCCGGGAAGGAGAGCTGCCCCAACAAAATGTTACAGCGATCTGAACTATGACTCTGAGCCGTTTCCACCTCCTCCCACGCCGCGGAGCCAGTATCTGTCAGCCGAGGAGAACTATGAAAGCTGCCCTCCATCTCCCTATACAGACCGGAGTTACTCTCACCATCTGTACCCACCTCCACCATCTCCATGTACAGACTCGTCCTGAACCAAGGCAAACCACTTCCCAAACTGTAAATAATTGTTAATATGAAGAGACTAGGTCAAAGAAAGACCAAGGACACGGGACCTGCGGTTTGTACAGTGAAAATAAATTAGACGGGGAGGGGAGGGGAATGAGTTGCAAACGATTTGTACATTAGAGAGGATATTTATATATTTTCTATCAGCACCTGCTGGATGTGCCATAAAAAATTGTAAAAATTTGTACAAATGAAAAAAAATCTTTTTTTTTTCCAAACAAAACATAAAATGCCTTAATGCAGGAAAGCAACTGTACCTAAGAAGAGATGAAAGATATCTAGCACATAGATGAGCTGGGCACAGAACGCTGGTTTGTAGCTGCACTGCCCTGGAGAGGATTGGCAGAGGCCGGGCGAGCATGGTCAGTGTGGACCGGTGACAGGTGGAGGTGTGGAGATGCCTGTGTGGAGCTGGTGGGGGACCTTGGTCAGTGTCATTCAGCAGCACTCAGCTGAAGGAGATCTACCTGTGGAGTCGGAGCAGAGCAGGGTCAGTGTGGACCGGTGACAGGTGGAGGTGTGGAGATGCCTGTGTGGAGCTGGTGGAGGACCTTGTTCAGTGTCATTCAGCAGCACTCAGCTGAAGGAGATCTACCGGCAGAGTTGGACATGCAGATTCCTGCCGCACCAGTATCCATGCCCTGTGCAAGTTCCACAGTGGGTCCCACCGGTCGACCGGCAGCTTCTGGAGCCGCTGTGTGCCCAGAGCTCTTGGAAACTGCTGCTCGCCCCGGCTACAAATGGGGGGGGGGCCGTGGAAACCCCCCCCCCTGCCGTGAAAACCAGCATGGTTCGACAGAACAAAATGTGGACAAGTGGTGGAAAAACACCTGTGACTTTTTACAAAATTACTTGACCAAGGATACAAAGCATGCCCTGATACCTTTTAAAAATACTCAATGAGCTTTTAACTTCAGTGCCCAAATGTTCTGAGTGTATTTTTATATCACATATTGTGTAGATACCCTATTTATAAACTATGAAATGACCTTGTATTGGAGGTTCTGTAAAGCCTGTCCATATATCCTTACAGTACTTTCATGTAGAGTTTTATTGTTACACTTTATGCTTCATTTTATTTTTCTATAAAACATTAGTACAAGGGGTAATGACAATCTCAGATTTTTTTAAAAGGCCAGAAAAGCTTTTTATTTCTCCGCGTTTCAAATGTAAATTTTCCACCATCATGAGGTACTGGGCAAAAAGTACAGCCACCGGCTTTATGTTCTGGAACGAACGATTCAAAATTCAAAAGGCTGAACACTTTTTAAACGTCTTTAGGATTGACTGACAAGTTTGGTGGATGTTAATTGTGTTGAGCTATTCGGATGTCATTTCTAGAACTTGGTTATTTAAATCGGTTGACATTTTCTACGTTGATCACCAAGCATGTGTTGGTCAGATTGTAGATGGCAATGTTTAACCTGTCGGCTGCTGTGTGGGCTGGGTCAGACTGCCTGGTTCACTTGTAGGAATGCTGGTTTAAATCAAAGGTAGACACAAAATGCTGGAGTAACTCAGCGGGTCAGGCAGCATCTGTGGAGAGAAGGAATGGGTGACGTTTCGGGTCGAGACCCTTCTTCAGACTGATGTCAGGGGAGGGGGCGGGACAATGTCTGAAGAAGGGTCTCGACCCGAAACGTCACCCATTCCTTCTCTCCAGAGATGCTGCCTGGCCCTCCAGCCAGCATTGTGTGTCTGCCTGGTTCACTTGTCCCAGCTTACCTCTGTGTGATGGCGGAACTCTGTGTGCCAAATGTTCCCACATGTAGCATCTGAAGGTGATGTGTCTCTAACAGCAACCCTGATTGGAAGTGAAGGATCTCGTGCTTCTCAATGCATTTCCCCTCGTGTTCCCAGTTGGAGAGACAGTTGTATTTTTGTGATACCCTGTGCTCATCTCAGCACCCACCCTGCCCCATCCCAGTAATGCAAGGATGTGTTTCAATTACTGGCCAATATTTGGTCAATCCTATCCATTTGCCGAATAACATTCTCAAAATGTAAAATGTGCTTTAAGTGTGTGAGCTGATTTTTTTTTTTAAAGCACCTTGTACAAAGTCTTTTCTGTTCTTATCAAGTTGTAACAAATGAGAAGTTGATTTTTATAATAAAAGCAAGTGAAATCTGTACAGTTTTTTCCACTGAAATGCCTAAGAAAGGAATATCATGTCCGCTAGTCAATTTAATTCTTCAGACTGAAGAAGCTGGTGAAAATGCCGTGGGTTTCAGGTTTTGAGTTGGTTGGCCACTGTAAACTCCTTGTATGTGGGTGAGTAGTAGAATCTGGGGGGGAATTAATATGACAGGGAGAGAATGAAGAAGGGTCTCGACCTGAAACGTCACCCATTCCTTCTCTCCAGATATGCTGCCTGTCCTGCTGAGTTACTCCAGCTTATTGTGTCGATCTGTGGAGAGAATGAAGTTGGATTAGATTTGTGTAGAATTAGTGTAAATGGGTACTTGATGGCCAGCATGGACTCGGTGGGCCAAAGAGCCTGTTCCTATGTTGCATATTTATATCTATTTACTGACAGATTTTACCTGGGAATCGCACCATAAGAGAATATCATTATCATTATCAAGGCTCAATGGATGCTAAGGATGTATGCGTTATAAATATTACTCATTTGAGTGTGTTCTATACATTAAGGCATGTCAATAGCATTCCATTGGTATTGGTCAATGGTTCAGAATGGTGTAACATAGTTAAAATGAGCAGTAATTTAACAGCAAAAGTAGACACAAAATGCTGGAGTAACTCAGTGGGTCAGGCAGCATCTCAGGAGAGAAGGAATGGGTGACGTTTCGGGTCGAGACCCTTCAGACTTTAACAGCACTATATTTGTGTATATCAGTAATTTAACAGCACTATATTAGAGCAGAAAGAACTATTAATGAAGAAGGATCACAAACACAGCCTATCCGTTCCCTCTGTAAATGGTGCCTGATCTACTGAGTTTTTCCAGCTCCTTGTGTTTTGCTCAAGATTCCAGCATCTACACTTCCTTGTATCTCTACTAAAAGCTTCAACAAAATCCAGTGATTGCGTTTTTTAGTTGAGAAACACAGCACGGGAACAGGCCATTCAGCCCACTGAGTCCCGGTCCTACTAGTCATTCAGAACAGGCCATTCAGCCCATTGAGTCCCGGTCCTACTAGTCATTCAGAACAGACCATTCAGCCCACTGAGTCCTGGTCCTACTAGTCATTCAGAACAGGCCATTCAGCCCACTGAGTCCCGGTCCTACTAGTCATTCAGAACAGGCCATTCAGCCCACTGAGTCCCGGTCCTACTAGTCATTCAGAACAGGCCATTCAGCCCACTGAGTCCCGGTCCCACTAGTTCTGTGTTATTCTGCTTTTTTGCATCCACTTCCTACGCAGTGAGGGCAATTTACAGAGGCTCATTGACCAACAAGGCCGCACGTCTTTGCCAAGTGAGAGGAAACTGGAACACGCGGAGAATTTATCTAATTGTGGATGCAGCCCAGACCATCACACAAACCAACCTCCCTTCCATTGACTCCATTTATACCTCACGCTGCCTCGGCAAGACCAGCAGCATCATCAAGGACCAGTCTCAGCCCGGCCACTCCCTCTTCTCCCCTCTCCCATCAGGTAAAAGGTAAAGAAGTGTGAAAATGCACACCTCCAGATTCCGGGATAGTTTCTTCCCAGCTGTTATCGGGCAACTGAACCATCCCACCACAACTGGAGAGTGGTCCTGACCTAGTACATTGGTGACCCTCGGACTATCCTTGATCGGACTTTACTGGCTTTACCCTGCACTAAACGTTATTCCCTTATCTTGTATGTACACTGCAAATGGCTCGATTGTAATCATGTATTGTCTTTCCGCTGACTGGTCAGCACGCAACAAAAGCTTTTCACTGTACCTCTGTACACGTGACAATAAACTACATTACATTTATCTTGCGTGTACTACCATGTATTGTTCAGATGCTGGATATATTTCCAGCCCCAGAACAACCAGTTGAATGGGAAATTGTACGGATTTTATATCGCCCACAAAAATATCCATTCTATCGGCATGTGTTCTGGGGAATAACACGGTGGTAATTAAATCCTTCGCTTAAGCCGGCCCCTCTGGTACTAATTTATCAGCATCCTGATTATATTTACATTCAGGCAAACATCCATGGCACTATCCAGCTGTTCCATTGTGTCCTCCACAGCAGGGCCCGCTCACAACCAACGACTCACAATCCGGGAAAAAACATTCCCAGTCTGTTTGCCTCATTGATATCTCATCACGGTTATCATTTTACTGACTAAAATAAAGATCGAATGTAAAAATGTGGGATTTTTGACAGCAACATTAATCGGGCGGTTCTGCCATTATGATGTAAATGTCACGTCGGTAGAAATCTTCCAGTGAATTCAGGAGGTGCATTTTTGAACCATTTTAGGGCGATGGGGCGGGGGGGACATGACACTTTTTCTTTTCAATGCATTTCAAGAATTTGCAGGAATGTTGGAATTGAGGTGAGGCAATATTCAGCACTTGTGTTTGCAGTTCATTCAGGTTTTCTGTACTTGCCTTTTGAAGTGTCTTTGATACAAGCTAATTATTGCTGTGGTTAGTTTTAACCCTTCCAATTGGGATGTGGTTGTTTTGAAAACTACACCTTGTTCAGGTTACTGCCTGGAGAGGATACAGGGAATACATGGCTTCCAGGGATATGTCAAAAACATAGTTGCTACCAACTTGTATTCACTGGAGTTTAGAAGGATGAGAGGGGATCTTATAGACACGTATAAAATTATAAAAGGACTGGACAAGCTAGATGCAGGAAAAAAATGTTCCCAATGTTGGGGGAGTCCAGAACCAGGGGCCACAGTCTAAGAATAAAGGGGAGGCCATTTAAAACTGAGATGAGAAAAAACTTTTTCACCCAGAGAGTTGTGAATTTGTGGAATTCTCTGCCACAGAGGGCAGTGGAGACCAAGTCACTGGATGAATTTAAAAGAGAGTTAGATAGAGCTCTAGGGGCTAGTGGAATCAAGGGATATGGGGAGAAGGCAGGCAGATTACTGATTGTGGATGATCAGCCATGATCACAATGAATGGCGGTGCCTGCTTGAGGGGCCAAAAGGCCTCCTCCTGCACCTATTTTCTATGTTTCTATGTATTTAAGAAGAGACAGAGAGCCAGAGTAACCCAGTGCATCAGGCACAACTCTTCTTCAGAGCACGAGTGAAGTTTCCCTTTCTTACTCTGTTATTGGTGCCCAAAGAAATGGAGGTCTCGACCCAAAACGTCACCTATTCCTTTTCTCCAGAGATGCTGCCTGACCCACTGAGTTATTACAGCTTTTTGTGTCTATCTTTGGTTTAAACCAGCATCTGCAGTTCCTTCCTACACAAATAGAGGTGCTGGAGGATTGTTGGAAACCAGTAAGGAACTGTAATGTAATTATTTTATTCCTCCTTGGAATGTTTGAAGAAGGGCCCCGATCTGAAACGTCACCTATCCATGTTCACCAGAGATGCTGCCTGACCCGCTGAGTAACTCCATCACACTGTGTGTCATCTTCTGCAGTTTCTTGTTCCTGCTCTGGGATAGTTTCCTTTTACCAATGTCCAGAATTCAAGCCAGCCTGAGTTAGTCCAGATGCTGATGGTGGATGGTCAGATTGAACTAGTATAGTCTGTTTCAGTGGTTTTGTAGGCCTCTCATAATTGTATACACTTCCATCAGATCTCACCTCACCCTCTGGCATTCCAGAGAAAACAACCCAGGTCTGTCCACCCTCCCCTTGTGGCTAATAGCCCCCAAACCAGGCTTTCCGGTAAACCTCCGGTGAATCAGTTTTTAAATTCTTAGCTTTCCTTTGGACTGAATTCAAATTGTCAGGCTACCAATAGACAATAGGTGCAGGAGGAGGCCATTCGGCCCTTCGAGCCAGCACCACCCCCCATTCAATGTGATCATGGCTGATCATTCTCAATCAGTACCCCGTTCCTGCCTTCTCCCCATACCCCCTGATTCCGCTATCCTTAAGAGCTCTATCTAGCTCTCTCTTGAATGCATTCAGAGAATTGGCCTCCACTGCCTTCTGAGCCAGAGATTTCCACAGATTTACAACTCTCTGACTGAAAAAGTTTTTTCTCATCTCCGTTCTAAATGGCCTACCCCTTATTCGTAAACTGTGGCCCCTGGTTCTGGACTCCCCCAACATTGGGAACATGTTTCCTGCCTCTAACGTGTCCAACCCCTTAATAATCATAGGTTTTGATAAGATCCCCTCTCATGCTTCTAAATTCCAGTGTATACAAGCCTAGTTGCTCCAATCTTTCAACATATAACAGTCCCGCCATTCCGGGAATTAACCTACTAAACCTACGCTGCACGCCCTCAATAGCAAGAATATCCTTCCTCAAATTTGGAGACCAAAACTGCACATAGTACTCCAGGTGCGGTCTCACTAGGGCCCTGTACAACTGCAGAAGGACCTCTTTGCTCCTATACTCAACTCCTCTTGTTATGAAGGCCAATATTCCATTGGCTTTCTTCACTGCCTGCTGTACCTGCATGCTTCCTTTCAGTGACTGATGCACTAGGACACCTAGATCTCGTTGTACGTCCCCTTCTCCTAACTTGACACCATTCAGATAATAATCTGTCTTCCTATTCTTACCACCAAAGTGGATAACCTCACACTTATCCATATTAAACTGCATCTGCCATGCATCCGCCCTATCACACAACCTGTCCAAGTCACCCTGCAACCTCATAGCATCTTCCTCACAGTTCACACTGCCACCAAGCTTTGTATCATCTGCAAATTTGCTAATGGTACTTTTAATCCCTTCATCCAAGTCATTAATGTATATTGTAAATAGCTGCGGTCCCAGCACCGAGCCTTGCGGTACCCCACTAGTTACTGCCTGCCATTCTGAAAGGGACCCATTTATCCCCACTCTTTGCTTTCTGTCTGCCAACCAATTGTCTATCCATGTCAGTACCCTACCCCCAAAACCATGTGCTCTAATTTTGCCCACTAATCTCCTATGTGGGACCTTGTCGAAGGCTTTCTGAAAGTCGAGGTACACCACATCCACTGACTCTCCCCTGTCAATTTTCCTAGTTACATCCTCAAAAAATTCCAGAAGATTAGTCAAGCATGATTTCCCCTTCGTAAATCCATGCTGACTCAGAACGATCCTGTTACTGCTATCCAAATGCTCCGCAATTTCGTCTTTTATAATTGAGTCCAGCATCTTCCCCACCACTGATGTCTGACTAACTGGTCTATAATTTCCTGTTTTCTCGCTCTCTCTCCTTTCTTAGATGATAGAATTTGGGCTTATTTCCTCTGGATTACTATCCCATGTAATATAATCCTACCCTCCCATTTTACCCACAGACGCTGCCTGACCTGCTGAGTTCCTCCAGCACTTTGTGTCTTGCCCATGATTTCAGCACCTGCAGTTCTTTGTTTCTCCATAACTATACACTAACACACTCTGATTGCGTAATAAAGTAATTTTATTGCAATAGTGTAGAAATATATTATCAACGTTGGAATCATGGGTCTCGTAAAATAATTGATGATGCTTGATGTCACATGTACTGAGCACAGTGAAATTCTCTGTTTTGCATAAAATTCAGTAAAATCATGCTATAGATAAGCACAATCATTGATACGTTCAAAAGTGCAAACAATTGTAGTGTAAAAGTAGACTTGACCAAGACGGCACACAAGGAGGTCCATGTTTCTGGCGCCAACAAAGTTTCAAAGTTCTTAAGAGTGCAGTCTTGGCCTTGAGGCTCGTTGTCATGGCAACTCCGATCCACTCCTCTGTCCGTCTGCCGCTGCCGCCATCTTGAATATGGCCCTTTGTCCAGTGTTCACCGCTGTCACCGACCCCTTTCACTCGTTGTCCCTGGTTCCTGGTCGTTGGGGTTGAGCAGAGACGAGCTTTGTACGTCTCCAGGTGGGTTCCCGGCTTGGCGGGCGGGCGGGCCAGGACTGCAGCTCCTCGAGGTTTGCCTGCAGTTCACCGGGAACCCATTTAAGTAGCTGAGTAATTGAATTTACTTGTTGATGAGTGTGTGTAGGCAGATGCTGGTTTACACCGAAGATGGACACAAAAAGTTGGAGTAGCTCAGCGGGGACAGGCAGCATCTCTGGAGAGAAGGAATGGGTGACGTTTCAGTCTGAAGAAGGGTCTCGACCCGAAACGTCACCCATTCCTTCTCTCCTGAGATGTTAGACAATAGGTGCAGGAGTAGCCTATTCGGCCCTTCGAGCCAGCACCACCATTCAATGTGATCATGGCTGATCATTCTCAAGCAGATGCTGCCTGCCCCGCTGAGTTACTCCAGGTTTTTGTGTCTGTCTTTACTTGTCGGTGAGCCTGGTTGTTGCTCAGTTTAGTATTTGGTGTTCTACGCCCAAGGCACGTTCTCCACCCAAGAAGAACTTTTAAAATGTGACTTTTCAGGAACCAGTAGTCATGCCCTGTCTCCAGTCTCCAGTCTCCAGAGCTGAAGCCTGATCCCTGGTCTACCGTCAGCCTGATGGGCAGGACAGCCACCTGCTGGCGTCTGTGTGCATTACATAAAACGGGAATGGGAACACTCGACACAATGTGCTGGAGAACAGTGTCACAGTACAGCACAGAAACAGACACTTCGGACCACCTTGTCCATGACAACCAGGTTCTTGTTCTGGGCTAGTCCCATTTACCTGCATTTGACCCATATTCCTCAACCCTTTCTATCCAGTGGATATATTTACAGCAGAGATAGATAGATTCTTGATTAGTACTGGTGTCAGAGGTTATGGGGAGAAGGCAGGAGAATGGGGATAGGCGGGAGAGATAGATCAGCCATGATTGAATGGTGGAGTAGATTTGATGGGCCGAATGGCCTAATTCTACTATCACATGATCTTTTGATCCATATATCTGTCCGAATGGCTTTTGAAAGTTGCAGTTTTATTCACTGCTATTGCTTCCTCTGGCAGATCATCCCCGATTGGGACTTCTCTCTGAGTGATAAGGTTGCCCTTGTGGGAGATAATACAACCACGACACCCTGAGGCCCCTCTTATCTATCACCCCTTAAGCTTATGTCTGATGGAGAAGTTTCTTATAATGTTTTTAAATCAGCTTTTTATTTGTGGTCAGGTTCCTGGGAGTGGCTGGTTGAGCTCGTGTCCTCCTGTTTAGTTTAGCTCCAGGTCCAGGAGCCAGGTGCTGGCCTTTCATCCCTGGACTGATGTGAATGTATTGGGTGCATCCCCTGGGACTTGAGAGTCGGGGCCAAGGGTACTCCGCTTTCCCTCGGCTCACAATAGGAGCCTTGTCATCACTGGCTTTGAATGAAGCAGTGCCCTGGAGCTGGAAACTCTGCCTGCGCCGCCAGGTGAGTACGCTTCCCCACACACCGCAAAGGGACAACCGTGTAATTTTTTTTAAAGCTTTGCTTACAAAATCATACACTTTTCACCAGACGCAGGAAAAGCTTGTCCCTTCTGCAATGTGACTTTTAAACGGTCCCTTCCATAAACTTGGGTGCAGTCCCAATTCTCCAATCTACCTCATTGGAGTCTAATCTGATAGACTAACAAAGTCATTGACTCTAGTCTCAAGAAGGGTCTCAACCCGAAAGGTCGCCCATTCCTTCTCTCCAGAGATGCTGCCCGTCCTGCTGAGTTACTCCAGTATTTTGTGTCCATCTTCGGTATAAGCCAGCACCTGCAGTTCCTTCCAACACACCTCATCGCAACACTGGGCGCTTTACCTTGATCTGCTGTGCTGGACTTGGCTCTGACTTAGGGCTCAGGGAGTCAAGGGGTATGGGGAGAAGGCTGATTGTGGATTAGCAGCCATGATCACAGGGCAGGACGGGGCAGGGCGGGCTGGAAGGGCCGAGTGGTCTGGTCCTGCACCTGTTGTCTACCTTTGTCCTCCCTACCTGGCCACAGGTGTGCGCCGCAGCACCGCCCCCTGGCGGTGACCGCTGCCGCCTCCTCCCGCAGCACCGCCCCCTGGCGGTGAGCGCAGCCTCCTCCTCCTGCAACGCCGCCCCCTGGCGGTGACCGCCGCCTCCTCCTCCCCCCTCAGCGCCGCCCCCTGGCGGTGACCGCCGCATCCTCCTGCCGCAGCGCCGCCCCCTGGCGGTGAGCGCCGCCGTCTCCTGCCGCCGCGCCGCGTCTGCTTCCGGGGGCAGAGGTCGCGGGGCGGCCGGAAGTGAGTCGCGGTGGCCGTTGGTGGGGAGAGCAGCGCGGAGCGGGGCCGAGCGGCGGTGGGGAGTGGATGGAGAGCGGGGCCGGGGAGTGGGGAGTGAGGAGTGAGGTGAGTGAGTGAGTGAGTGAGTGAGTGAGGGAGCGAGTGGCCGTCCGGGCCCGCAGCTGCTGCGCCTGGAGTGCGGGGAGAGCAGGTCTCCACTGTTGGGAGTTGATGCAAATGGGTAATTACTGCAACGCTGGTTGGGGAGTGGTGCACTGTTGACATTTACTGAACTTGGGATGTGATGCATGGTTGGGTTTAATGCATGGTTGGGGAGTAATGCATGGTTGGGTTTAATGCATGGTTGGGGAGTAATGCATGGTTGGGGAGTAATGCATGGTTGGGGAGTAATGCATGGTTGGGGAGTAATGCATGGTTGGGGAGCAACACGTCGTTGAGGTTTGATGCCTTGGGGAGTAATGCATTGTTGTGAGTGATGCATTGTTGTGGTTTAATGCATTGTTGGGGAGTAATGTATTGTTGTTTAATGCATTGTTGAGGTTTAATGAACTTGGGGTTTGATGCATTGTTGAAGCTTAATATATTGTGGAGGTTTAATGTACCATTGGATTTAATACATTGTTGAGGTTTAATGAACGGGGTTTGATGCATTGTTGAAGTTTAATGCACCGTTAGGTTTTGTTGTAATGGGAATTAATGGAAATGCTTGGGATTGATGCACTGTTGGTTGGGGTTTGAAAAGTTGGAAATTAAATCTAGAGTGTAATCGGAGTGGCATGGTGTAAACCCAAGATTGAATATGTTTTATGAATTACATTTAGTTGCATATTGGAATCTTTCTCTTTGATACTCCCGCAGTAAAAGAACAACAGGTGTTTCTGCATCCAGTGCATCATTTTATACTGATGCAGCAACATCACAAAACATTCTAAAGCAGTGTTTGTTTTGTGCAGTGTTGCAGGTTCTTCGGGACCAGACTTTAAGACTATGGGAGCTGAGCAGAGTACATATCACGACCACAAACAGCCAGAATGTCATGCCTCAGGTTGGTAACTTTTAAACATTCATTTCAGTTTAACGCAAGTGAATTCACAAAAAGCAAGTGTACAGGTACAGCAAGTAATCATGGAAGCTAATGGAATATTTATTACTGGGGCATGGAATATAATAGAAAAATTCTGCTCCAGTTATTAGTACTTTGGTGAGACCACATCAAGGGTATGTGTACAGCATTGGTCCTTATTTAAGAAATAATCCAAACACAATGGTAATAGTTCAGGTTAAGGTTAACAAAACAAATACCTAGGTTGCCAAATTGGGAAGTTACAGGCTAGGTTTGTCCTCATTGGGATGACAAAGAATCAGAAGGGACGATTGAAAAACATGAGATCTTGAGTGTGGATGTGCAAAGGATGTTTCCTCTCAAAGGAATGTTCCAGAACTGTGGGTTACCCTTTTAAAAGTCAAAGTACTTGCAATTAAGAGGTAAAATTATTCTTTGCAATGTGTCTACAATCTGTTTCCCACATCTTTGTATCTTGTCAGGCATGGGGAGTGAGGTGCTTGGCTAGAGTGGGGCTGAAAGATTACTGAGTTTGGGGTGGAATGTGCAGTTGAGATTACACTCGGATCTGATCGTGTTGCCTGATGAGGCTGCTCATTCCGAGGTTTATTTTCATTTTCACCACGCTGCCTGTTGGCAATATTGCAATCCCTGAGTGTCAGTCCTGTTGTCCTGCTGATGGATAGCAGCCATCATTCATGTTACGGACAGGAATGTAGGACACATACGCCCGCCTGGTCAACAGTGGCAGGGAAAATAATGGATTCCCCCCTCATGAGGGAAGAAAAGTGGAAGAACACCTAATGAAAAGTGTAGCATTCTTCTACATAAACCGGGACTGCTGGAGATTCGGGTTGCTGTCACCCTCCATTTCCCAGATTCGGGTAGTTTAAGCTTATGATCTGCGTCGTGTTGCACATTGCTTCTTCCTACTGTTTATGATCAATTATCCAAACTTCATGCTCCAGGAAGGAAGACTGCTTCCTAGAGGGCAGATGTTCAGAACCTGGTTTCTGTTTGCAGAGACTTTCCTGTCAATGTTCTGCTGAATGTGCCTGATTGTAGCCTTGGAGAGTCATTGTGGCCCACCTGCACAAGTAACTGGCAGGGACCCTGCTCTGCCAGCCTATGCAGAGCCCTCAGCACAGTCCCACCACCCACCTCACTCGAGCATCTATTCACAAACAACCTCTGACAGCTGCATGTCTCTGGTGCTGGGGTATTTCCCTTATCCGAGCTGCCTGCAGGGATTGCAGTTGCAAGTCTAAATGGCTGCACCTCCCAAAACGCACAACAAAGAATGGCACGCTGAAACTGCCACACATTTGGTTATTTTATTGTATATTCTCTTTCCCTCTAATTATGAGCTACACGTGTAATAGTATGTCATTTTTAACAGATTGATAACAATGTTAGGATGTATTTCATTTTTTTTCTAATTCAGCAACAAATTCCCCAGCGAAACAAAGAGCTAAAATGGATGACATTGTGGTAGTTGCTACAGGAACACACCCACCAGCTCGAACCACATGGAACGATCCAGATGTTATTAAATTGCACGAAATTCCAACCTTCCAACCCCTGCTGAAAGGTAATGCATGCACACTGTGTTTCGTCAGTACCTTTGCGTTTCATGTAACTCGTGTTCAATGTCAGTCAATTTTTGTCCAGACCTTCAAGATGGAGACACAAGGAATTGCACATGCTGGAATCTTGAGTAAAACACAAAGTGCTGGAGGAACTCAGCGGGTTCACATTGAATGGCGGTGCTGGCTCGAAGGGCCGAATGGCCTACTCCTACTCTATTGTCTATTGGGTCAGGCGGCATCTATGGTGTGAATGGACTTATATGTTTTGGGTCGGGACCCTTCTTCAGATAGGTCTGAAGAAAAGTCCCGAAGTGCCTGGGTCTGGGATGAATCTTTGTGCAAACATCCACAGTTCGGAAACAGCCAAGGATTGGTGAACCAGGCACACTTTTTAAGGAAAGTGGGCAGTGTTGTCATGGAGATGGAGCTTAAATAATCGACTTATCAACAGCCTTAATCATCTTTTACATGACACGGAGTGGTGGAATGTTTTTCCCTTAGCTCCCACTGACTTTACCTGGTTCTCCAAAGCTGCACTCAGTCTAATACTGCCTCAGTATCAAGGGCATTGCTTCTCATCCCGTCAGTGGAACTCAACTCTTCAGTCTGAAGAAGGGTCTCGACCTGAAACCTCACCCATTCCCTTCTCTCCAGAGATGCTGCCTGTCCCGCTGAGTTAGCCCTGTGTTTTGTGTCTACCTTAAAACTCTTTTGTCCATGTTTGGGCAAAGACTATTGATATCTGGACTGAGTTGCCTTGCCAATATCTGAACTGAGCATCAGGAGTAGGTTTCTAGTGAGTCCATCCGTGACTTTGGTGGTTTGGACTGGACAGATGTACAGTGGTTGGGCCAGCTGGATTTGACTTGCTGTTTGTGGCATGTACTGTGTCACTATCCCATAAGTTCATAGGTGATAAGAGCAGAATTAGGCCATTCGGCCCATCAATTCTACTCCGCCATTCAATCATGGCTGATCTATCTCTCCCTCCTAACCCCATGCTCCTGCTTTCTCCCTATCGCCCCTGACAACTGTACTAATCAAGTTTAGGAACAAGGAGGTCTTACTGCAGTGTACAGGGTCCTGGTGAGACTGCACCTGGAGTATTGTGTGCAATTTTGGTCTTCTAATTTGCGGAAGGACATTATTGCTATTGAGGGAGTGCAGCGTACGTTCACCAGGTTAATTCCTGGGATGGCGGGACTGACATATGATGAAAGAATGGGTCGACTGAGCTTGTATTCGCTGGAATTTAGGATGAGAGCGGATCTTATAGAAACATATAAAAGTCTTAGAGGATTGGACAGGGTAGAGGCAGGAAAAATGTTCCTGATGTTGGGGGAGTCCAGAACCAGCGGTCACAGTTGAAGAATATGGGGCAGGTCATTTAGGACTGAAATGAGGAAAAGCTTGAGAGTTGTGAATCTGTGGAATTCTCTGCCACTGAAGGCAGTGGAGGCCAATTCACTGGATGTTTTCAAGAGAGAGTTAGATTTAGCTCTTAGGGCTAAGGGAATCAAGGGGTATGGGGAAAAAGCCGGAACAGGGTACTGATTTTGGATGATCAGCCTTGATCATATTGCAAGGCGGTGTTGGCTCGAAGGGCTGAATGGCCTACTCCTGCACCTATTTTCAATGTTTCTATGAATCTATCTATCTCTGCCATAAAAATATCCATTGACCTGTTCTCCATAACTTTCTGTGGCAATGAATTCCACAGATTCACCACCCTCTGACTAAAGAAATTTCTCCTCATCCCCTTCGTAAAGGAACATCCTTTAATCCTGAGGCTATGTCCACAGCTGTGGCAAATTAGAGGGGCAGCTGGTTTTGGAACATATTTTGTTCCTTGGTCCCTTAACCTCTGATATCCTTTACTGTCAGTCACTGCTTGACAGGTGGAATGAATAAAAATTAGCTGGACTGGCTTCTATAAAGGGCATTAGTTTAATGTTTACCATTACTGATTTAAGAACATCCGTATTACTCAATTACCTGATGTCAAATTCCAAACAGTCACGATAGAATTGGAACTTGTCTCCATGTTGTCAGGTCACTGATTGAAGCATGTCATGAACTAATATATGAAACAAAAGCAAAGGGAAAAAAATGACACTGTTTTGTTTTTGTTTGGTTAAATGTCACTCTTGCTACTCCAATACTTTGGAATCTGCTACGAACTAAGTCACAGATGGACAGTATGCAGTTGAGCGATATGTTCTCAGCTAGCCACACAGCAAGCAGTTGTACAGTATTGCAGTCTGCAGAAGGAGCTCCTGAGCTGCTCAGTTTTAAAACATTATGTGGTTAAGTTGACTTCCCACTGATTTTTTTATTTAAATATACTTATTATAAATGTTGAAACCACCACAAACCATCAGAGATCTCAATGGGTCACGTTTTAGAAGTTGAAGGTGTTCAAAATTGCACAGTGGAACCTTGTTAAAATGTGATTTTTGGCAGGCAGCCAGCTAAGTAACACTTTACGGACAGAATGTTCCAGTGAGGATGCTGAACTGAGTGTTGTAAAGGAGCACTGATGTTTAACCAGCTGGACCGGTGAAGTGACACACCAAGACCCGTGTGAGGCCTCATTTGTTCACTCGGCCCCACCATCAACATGTTTTGAGTGAACTCAGCAATACTTTCTAAAGGGTTATTGGCACCTGCTAACTGTAGCGCGGGTTTCATGTGGAGTAGGATATTGTTAGCACTCTATATATATAAGCGAGTAAATGGTGCAATAGTTCTTTGCATTGCACTTTCATCTCTGGAATTTAAGACTAAAACCAATCTAAAGCAGTGCGATGAAAGTCCTCTTTCTTTCAATTCTCCCAACCCCTTTGCTTTTAACATGAAACTTTCATTCAATATTTTTTAAAAAGCAAGATGTGATTTTTTTTCTGGCTGATATCCATTTTCTCCCTCCTTTCCAAAGACTCCCTATGCTGTTTGTAGATATTAGAACATCTGTCTAGAGATTTAGCAGTTAATGTTGTTAATCTTCATATTGTTTTACACGAATGATCTTATTAGCTGGCTGTAAGTTGTGTTTAAGAAATTACCCTGATAATGCCTATATATGCCTCTGTGCTGTCAAATTTTTAGTTTAGTTTAGAGATACATTGTGGAATCAGGCCATTCGGCCCACCAAGTCCACGGCGACCAGCGATCACCCATACAATAGACAATAGGTGCAGGAGGAGGCCATTCGGCCCTTCGAGCCATCACCGCCATTCAATGTGATCATGGCTGATCATTCTCAATTAGTACCCCGTTCCTGCCTTCTCCCCATACCCCGTGACTCCGCTACCCTTAAGAGCTCTATCTAGCTCTCTCTTGAATGCATTCAGAGAATTGGCCTTCAGAGAATACACTGTTTCTATCCTACACAATTTACGGAAGCCTATTTAACCTAAAAATCTGCACGTCTTTGGAATGTGGGAGGAAACCGGAGCACACAGAGAAACCCACGCAGTCGCAGGGCGAACGTACAACTTCCGTACAGACAGCACCCGTAATCCGGATCGAACACGGGTCTCTGGTGCTGTGAGGCTGCAACTCTACCAGTTCTAACAAGTAAAGAAGAACATTACTGTGCTTTACTTCATACTTGCACAGCATTACTATTCTTAAAAAAATACTTTGAATTGTGTCTCGGCCAAAATCTTTTCAAAACATTCTGAATGGAAAATGCTTGAAGTTAAAATAGAAATTATTCTTGAAAATAGCTGAGATAGAAACGATGCATCCTGGAAAACTAAGAACAATATTAATCATAATTAAAACAGTACAAGTCGATGGTTGAGGGGAGACCTGATAGAATTATCTAGAACTATTAGATGCAATGATACGGTCGACAGAACCTTTTTCCAAGGATGGAAATGTCAAAAAGACTAGAGGACATGGCCTTGAGGTGAGGGCAGCAGTTTAAAGGAGATGTACAGGGCAAGTTTTATAACAGAGTGGTGCGGGCCTGGAGTGCCAGGGATGGTGGTGGAGGGAGATACGATAGTGGTGTAAGAGGGTTTTGGATAGAGAGGAGATTAGTTTAACTAGGCATATTCGGCACGGACATTGTGGGCCGAAAGGTCTGCTCCTGTGCTGTGTTCTCTTACACTTCTTTCTGAGGTGCAATTATGACAATTGCAGATGTGAATGATTTACACATTTGCTGCTGAACTCCCCGTGCACGTTTGGAGTAAGACATTTTATTATTCTCGGTTCCAGTAGAGGCCATATGTGTAATGGAAGAATGTTCTGAATTGTTTTTCAGTGTCTGCATTGGGCCTCATTCAGCAGTGACTTCAAACAGACTGGAGGTTTATAAACTCACGCTTCATGTAGACCAGGCGTTCTGCTCACCTGCTGATTATCATCCTCTCATGTTCACTAATCCCAATTTTCCTCACATATCCCCACTGACTCTTCCCATTCCCCCCAGCTCCCAGCACCCCCATTCACCTGTTGCTCACCTGCACTGGGGACAATCTACCCAAGATAATTCACCTCCCGACCCACATCTGTCTGAAACATGAAGGGAAATTGGAGCAGCCAGGTGAACGTGCAGACTCTACGCAGACAGCACTGAAGGTTAGCATTGAACCTGGGTTTCTGCAGCTGTGAGGCAACAGCACTAACCTGTGAAAAATGTTTTCTGAATATCAATTGTTAATACTCTGCAGGAAGAAACCCTCAGCCATGATGTTCTGATTCAGTATCACAATGATTCCAGTTTATCTCCCCTCAGCTGCTCCCTCTAGTGGGAGAAAATTAAAACCACATTTCAAGTACAAAATTGAAAAAAGTATTGCTTCTTGAGTTCTTGTTGCACTCTCATTCTACTCAACTGGCAGGTTTAGGTTTATTATTATTGTCACGTGCATTGAGGTACAGTGAAAAGCTTTGTTTTGCATGCTATCCAAACAGATCAGATAGACCATACATAGATATAATCAGTTCAAACTCAAGTACAATAGAGCAAAGGGGACAGTACAGATGCAGAATATAGTTCTCAGCATTGTAGTGCATTGTAACACGTCAGTTCCTTAGACAAAGTCTATTGTCCTCAATGAAGTAGAGGTGAATCGAACAGTACCCTGACTTATGGAAGGACCATTCAGAAACCTGATAACAGGGAAACGTGTTCCTGAGTCTGGTGGTGCGCGCTTTCAAGCCTACACTTTCTGCCAGATGGGAGCAGGGAGAAGAAGGAATGACCGGGGTGGGACATCTTTGATCGTGTTAGCTACTTTTCTGAGGCAGCTTGTGAAGTGCAGATGGAGTGGATGGTGGGGAGTCTGGTCTGTGTGATGGACTGGGCTACATCCACAATTGGATCCACAACTCTGCAATTTCAACATTTTCAGATGGGAGCCTTTCATTTTGAATTAGAACTCTTTTCTTTTTGTTTCTTGGTACCAGTCCTCTGCTGATTTGCCGTCTTTTGTTTTATTTCAAATATGGCATCTAGAATTAATGGTTTTGATTTAAGAGGTCAGTGAACTTGTGGAAGTAAATAATTTTGCAATATCTGATGATAATGTGATGATCGTAGAGTGGGATTGAATCTTCGACCTCCTGACTTTAACAGAAGTGTTGCAGTTAGAGAGGACGTTTGAAATATTGGGTAGGATGACGATAATAAAAGAGGCGGCATAATAAACGAGGTTTTGCATCTTTGAAAATGAAACATCACCAGACCCAGACAAGATGTCTCTCGAGCCATTACAAGAAGCATGAGGGGAGATTCTGGAGATTCGACATGGTGGTCCTGAGGAGTGGATGGGTACTTGTGTTTGAAAATGGAGGGAGAGAGGGATAAGGCAAGTCATTACAGGCCAGTTTGGTGAACATAAATGGCGCAGTAATTAGTCTGTTGTGACCAGGATGGAGCAGGCTTTCTCCGCACTGTTTCAGCTTTATTTTTAACATTTCAAAGCAACACTCAGTGTTGCACCGAACCCGTCATTCAGTACATATTTGGGATATTTTATTATTCCTTGTAATTTTCAAATGTTTTTATTACTATCTCATGACCTCACTTAAGTTAATGTGTTTCGTGCGAACAAGGTACAAAGTAACATTGCACATATGAAATGTTACTGAGGCTCCATTCGGCATTCCTGGAGTTTGTGAAAGAATGTAAATAGATAACGCTGCTGATAAATCCCCATCTGTAATCTACTCAGCAGTGTGAAGTAACGAGTTAGCTGTTACTCTGCATGTGTTGGACAGTGGATCGCTGGGAAATTATGAATGCTTCTATTGAAAAGTATTTTACAGACAATGTCTATGGAATTCCCACACAGTACACTTACAGTGTGCAAATAGTTTAGAGATGTATCTTTTTGATTTTAATCTTACGAAATGAAAAATTATGTTACTGTTCCATACTTTGGAACACTATTCATCAATCTCAGTGTGTACATTTAGTTCTATTATTTTGTGTGTGAATTTACTCAATGTAGGTCATGCAAAAGGAGGTACATAGTGCACTGCAGGATGTTGAAAATGCTATTAACTCCCAAGTCTTTCAAAAATGTTGTTGTACATTTGATTCGTCAAGCACTTAAAAGAATGTAATGAGCCTGTAATTATTAAAAACGGAATATGATATTTATTTCAAAGAACGCTGGGGTGGTAAAAAACCCCCATCTCTTAATGAATGTAAAAATCACTAGAACAAATCTTATGATTTCCCTCATTTCATTTGAATTTCCTGAGGTGAGCCCATGCATGAACCTAGAACATAGAACAGCACAGCCTAGTGCAGCATAAAAACAGGCCCTTCGGCCCACATTGTCTGTGCCAAACATGATGACAGGACTAATTCCTATCTGCCTTCTCGTGATACATTTCCTCCATTCCCTGCATCTCCCTGTGCCTCTCCAAAAATCTCTCAAACTCCACTATTGTACCTGCCTCCACCATCGACACTTGCAGCCCCTCCCCGGGCACACACTACCCACTGCCCCACACGTAACCTTTAAACTTTGCCCCCCTTATCTTAAGGCTATACCCTCTAGTCTTTGAATTTTCCACCCTATTTACCGGATAAAAAATTAAACTCTGGAAGAGGATATTCCTCCTTTTAATTGTTACGTTGATGGTTTCTATCCTGTGGCTTTTCTTATCTCCCAAACCCGGACACTATTGTTAACTGGATGGAGACCAATTCTACTGGGCTGTACCAAACACTTTTACCTGTGGTCAATTTATACATATTTTTTGTAAATTATTAAAAGGTTATTTCAATAGTCAAGTGTGCGTTATTTGTCACAAATGCAACTGCACAGTGAAATTCATTTTGCACATTCCCCCCCCCCCCCCCCCCCCCCCCAATCTCTGCACATCCCCAATTTTTTCCACCTAACTTTAATTTCATGTTTCATGTATTTTGTGTTTTATAACGGTAGAACAATTTCCCTCCTGGGATAAATAAAGTCCTATCGTATCGTCCATGCTGGCAGCGCCATTACTGGCGCTATTATTCAAAGTCTGGTCGGCTCGCTGGAGCGGTTTCTGCAAACTGACATTCCTCTCTCACACTTGAATGGTTTGCAAACATATTTGTGATGAATTGTAAAATAATTAGATGAACATCCAGAGCTTGCGATGGTTTCATTTCGATATCTTTTGTGCTTCCCAGGAATATTAAGTGGTCAGATGACAGCTAGCAACAGCAAACTGGAGAGGCTGGATTCACAGCAAGTGCTGAAGCTCTGCTTGCGTTACCAGGATCACCTGCATCAATGTGCTGAGGCTGTGGCTTTTGATCAGAACGCCCTGGTTAAACGAATCAAAGAGGTAGGAAAGAGGAAGGACTGAGATGACATTTTCACCCTGGGGAAAATAGGTTCCGACTGTTTAAATTATCTGTGTCTCGTAAGTGTATAAAAACATGAGAGGAATAGATTGGGTTGATGCACTGAGTGTCTTGCCCAGAGTAGGTGGATCAAGGACCAGAGGACATAGGTTTAAAGTGAAGGGGAAAAGATTTAATAGAAATCTTAGGGGTAACAGAGGATAGTGGGTGTATGGAACAAGCTTCCAGAGGAGGTAGTTGAAGCAGGGACTATCCCAACATTTAAGAAACAGACATGTGGATAGGACAGGTTTGGAGGGATATGGACTAAACGCAGGCAGATGGGACTAGTGTAGCTGGGACATGTTGGTCGGTGTGGGCAAGTTGGGCCGAAGGGCCTGTTTCCACACTGTATCACTGTGTGACTCTATAATGGTGCATACTTCTATCAGGTTTCCCCTTAGCTTCTCTGTGGACTCATAAGTTTCCAGGAACAGTCTTGCTGTAAAATGCCCTGAAACTAATTGTTAGATGAAGTCAAAATAAGTTTTTAATGATATATTGGGCCATAACAACTACACAGCAAACTCTTTCACCCCCTAAATAAGAAAAATGAGTCCAGCCAATGGAATGTTTAACAATATATTTTCAGTTTAACATGTTTACTTTTTATAGTTTAGCTTGTCATTGTCACACATATTTCAGCTATAGTTTAGAATAGCGGTCTCCAAACTGTGGCCCGTGGGAACTTTTAATTTAGCGGCCTATATGAATGGTGGTTTATTGTCACGTGTGCACTGCACAGTGGAATTATTTTAGCGTAGATCACACGTGCACAAGTCACCACCATATTTTGGCGCCGTTTACAAAAAGTTCAAAGTCGGGTCCTTGCGCTGGATGTACTGGAGCGGCTCCCGATCCAGGCGAGCCCCAGGCTGCTGCTGGGCCTCCTCCATCGTCCTCGATTGGCTTGGCCCGTCGATCAACGTCCCTCTCCTCGTCCGACCGACCGCCTGTGTGTCCCGGGGGAAACCCCCTCTGCAGCCGACCTTGCAGGCGCTGGAGGCATTCCCCCTCTCCTACCGGCCCACTCATCGTGTCCACCGTCGCCAGCGGCTCCCTCCTCCTCAGTTCTCCGGTCTTCAGGACCGATCTCAGCGGCAGTATCCGATCTTACACGTCGGGTAGGCGATCAAGCTGAGGGCTTGTATGCAGCTGCCGACTTAATAGTAATGTTAAATTTGAATGATTTCTTAGCGGAGTGCCCACCCATGAGTCACTGCGACAGTGACACACATGGTCACTCTGCCATTATATCAGGTGATATGTCCATACTGTCTGCATGCCCACTGGTGGTCACTGTATTTTTTCTGTTTTATAAATAATTGTATAACCTCCGGTATATATAAATTCCAATATTTCAAGATCTTTTTAAAAATTGAATATTTTTTATCTGTCGCCATATAAACCTAATTAAATTTACAAAAATGACATTTATTTACTTTTTCCTGCGGCCCGCAACAACGTGGCAAATATATAATGTGGCCCTCATGCTGAAAAGTTTGGAGGCCCTTGGTTTAGAACATAGAACAGTACAGCACAAGAATAGGCCCTTCAGCCCACAATGTACATACTGAACATGGACCATGTTAAACGAATCTCCTCTGCCTGCACGTGATCCATATCCCTCTATTCCCTGTGTTACTGTGTCCCTAAATTTAGTAACATTTGAAATGTTAACTTCAGACTATACATTTTTCTTCCTAGTTTGCTGCCTGAAATTCTTCAATGTGATTACTCAGCCAGCTTGATAAATCACAGCTAATTGTCAGGAATCCCTTTGAACTGATTGTCTGATTGAACATAAATCAAAAGAGAGAATGTCTCTCTTCACAGGGATCACTTGATATTTGTGGTCTCCTTCTTCTTTCGTGTCCATCGTCCATGTTTCAAATGTTACATCACTGTCATCGTCCGTCCTGAAAAGGGCACAGGCTTCCGGCGACAATCAGTGGGAGCCATCACTTGTACAATAGATGGTGGTGGGAGCAGAATTAGGTCAAGACACATCCAGTTTCCAGCCCTGCCACATGGACACTTCTGCTATGGGGCCGATATTTGTGGTGACATTTCTTCATGGTTATTTGTGAACACCTTAGGTTTTCACAAATTATAGGAGTAGAATTAGGCCATTTGACCCATCGAGTCTACTCCGCCATTCAATCATGGCTGATCTCTGCCTCCTAATCCCATTTTCCTCCCTTCTCCCCGTAACCCTTGACACCCGTTCCAATCAAAAATTTGTCTTTCTCTGCCTGAAAAATATCCACTGACTTGGCTTCCACGGCCCTCTGTGGCAATGAGTTCCACAGATTAACTACCCTCTGACTAAAGAAGTTCCTCCTCACCTCCTTTCCAAAAGAGCATCCTTTAATTCTGGTTCTAGACTCTCCCACCAGTGGAAACATCCTCTCCGCATCCACTCTAGCTATGCCTTTCATTCTTCTGTAAGTTTCAATGAGGTCCCCACTCAACCGTTTCCGATTGTACTTGTTTTCCGACTGTACTTGTGGGCTGATGCCGATTAACAGAGAATGAGACGTTGGAAGGGAATACACTTGCATGGCTGGAGGGCAAACGCAGGCCAGCTGGATTGCTCGTTAACAAAACTGGCTTCCTTCTCTGTGGTTTTCTGCAAGTACCATGGTGGTAAAAGAGGGAATAGCAGGAGAAACGTCAGTGTGATGTCGGGGGAAAGCACGTAAGGAGCGGTGATGGGGAAGCTGTGGTAAAAGATCAAAGGGGTCATGAAACCAAAAACAGTAAAGAAGAGGGAGACTGGTTTTATTTGGTGGGTGATCAGACTTTAGATTTAATTTGCTTTTACCATTTTTAAGGTAATTTTTAGAACATGAATCTCCAGTTGAACTAGAGCTGAAATTGTGTCTGCAAATATGCATAACTTGAAGATGATTCAGTTTGCTTTTGCCAGTTGGGAAATAGTGTTTTGTTTTGAATGATGGACTGTGACGACCTAAGAAGCTATAAAGCTTGTTTGTGTTGTAGATGTGAGCTGTGTGCCAAGCATTACACAATATTTAAAGATATTTGCAGATGTTTCAAACTCCCGACTATTTCCAACACATTGTGTAATACGTTGGCTTGAGAGAAGCAAAGGCAGATGCATTTTCCCAAATCCATGAAGTATTTCACACAAGGAGCTGCAGATAGATGCTGGATCTTCAGCAAAACACAAAGTGCTGGAGTAATTCAGCAGGTCAGGCAGCATCTGGGAAGATTCTGGATAGGCGACGTTTCAGGCCAGCACCCTTGTGTTTCACACTATTAATCATGAATACTTACGGAAAACCTTGGAGTTGGTGTCAATAATTTACTCTTCCACTGGCCAAGATGCTGCCTGACCTGCTGAGTTACTCCAGCATTTTGTGAACTCTTCCACTGGCTGTTTGTTTTTACAAAAAGACACTAAAGTGTTGGAGTAACTCGGCAGATCAGCCGGCACCACTGGAGAGCCTGCGTCGGTGATGTTTAGTGTCGTTGGGACCCTTCTTCAAAGGAGAGGTTTGTGATGTAACTTTCTCCACCATAAACAAGGGAAATCATCCAGAAATTTAAGATATTTATGAAATTGTGTCCCAGTAAAATTTCCTGAAAATGTCAAAGGTTATGGGGAGAAGGCAGGAGAATGGGGTTAGGAGGGAGAGATAGATCAGCCATGATTGAATGGCAGAGTAGTCTTGATGGGCCGAATGGCCTAATTCTGCTCTATCACTTATGGTCTTATGATAGAAACATAGAAAATAGGTGCAGGAGTAGGCCATTCGGCCCTTCGAGCCTGCACCGCCATTCAATATGATCATGGCTGATCATCCAGCTCAGTAGCCTGTACCTGCCTTCTCTCCATACTCCCTGATCCCTTTAGCAAAAAGGGCCACATCTAACTCCCTCTTAAATATAGCCAATGAACTGGCCTCAACTACCTTCTGTGGCAGAGAATTCCACAGACTCACCACTCTCTGTGTGAAGAAATGTTTTCTCATCTCGGTCCTAAAAGACTTCCCCCTTATCCTTCAGCTGTGACTCCTGGTTCTGGACTCCCCCAACATCGGGAACAATCTTCCCGCATCTAGCCTCTCCAACCCCTTAAGAATTTTATATGTTTCTATAAGATCCCCCCTCAGTCTTCTAAATTCCAGCGAATACAAGCCCAGTCTATCCAGTCTTTCTTCATATGAAAGTCCCGCCATCCCAGGGATCAATCTGATGAACCTTCTCTGTACTCCCTCTAAGGCAAGAACGTCTTTCCTCAGGTTAGGAGACCAAAACTGCACACAATACTCCAGGTGCGGTCTCACCAAGGCCCTGTACAACTGCAGCAGAACCTCCCTGCTCCTAAACTCAAATCCTCTTGCTATGAATGCCAACATACCATTTGCTTTCTTCACTGCCTGCTGCACCTGCATGCTTGCTTTCAATGACTGGTGCACCATGACACCCAGGTCACGTTGCATCTCCCCTTCTCCCAATCGGTCACCATTCAGGTAATACTCTGCTTTCCTGTTCTTGCCGCCAAAGTGGATAACCTCACATTTATCCACATTATATTGCATCTGCCATGCATTTGCCCACTCGCCTAATCTATCCAAGTCACTCTGCAGCCTCCTAGCATCCTCCTCGCAGCTAACACTGCCACCCAGCTTCGTGTCATCCGCAAACTTAGAGATGTTGCATTCAATTCCCTCGTCCAAATCATTAATATACACTGTAAATAACTGGGGTCCCAGCACTGAGCCTTGCGGTACCCCACTAGTCACTGCCTGCCATTCCGAAAAGGACCCGTTTATTCCTACTCTTTGCTTCCTGTCCGCCAACCAATTTTCTATCCACCTCAACACTGAACCCTCAATACCGTGTGCTTTAAGTTTGTACACCAATCTCCTATGTGGGACCTTGTCGAAGGCCTTCTGAAAGTCCAGATATAACACATCGACTGGTTCTCCCTTATCCACTCTACTAGTTACATCCTCGAAAAATTCTATAAGATTCGTCAGACATGATTTGCCTTTGGTAAATCCATGCTGACTTTGTCCGATGATTTCACCACTTTCCAAATGTAAACTGCAAATTTTAATGACATCCTCCCGAAAAACAAATTTAATTTTATACTTCTGTTGTGACACTCCAAAAACATTTAAATATATAGTAGATTTTAGCAATTTCAAAAATAAAAGTAAGTTCATATATGGTATTTGATTTCTATCTTAATCTTTGTTACATTTTCACTTTTTGTTTTCTTTTAAATGTTAGAAAGGATTTTTATTGGGGCTTTTTTTGCTCAGTCAGCTTAATGATATCACAGCATAATGATAATTTACTGTCCTTTTAGACAGTTGAAGTTCACACCCTCTCTGTGCCTGTGTAAGATTAAGGGATCTGCCCCAGCTACTGAGATTTGACTTTATGCATTCCATGTGTTTTCTCAAAACCCACTGACTCGGGGCGGCACGGTGGCGCAGCGGTAGAGTTGTTGCCTTACAGCGCTTTCAGCGCCAGAGACCCGGGTTCGATCCAAACTATAGGTGGTGTCTGTACAGAGTTTGTACGTTCTCCCCATGACAGCGTGGGTTTTCTCCGAGATCTTCGGTTTCCTCCCACACTCCAAAGGCGTGCAGGTTTGTAGGTTAATTGGCTGGGTATAAATGTAAATTGTCTCTAGTGTGTGTACGATTGTGTCAATATGCAGGAATCGCTGGTCGGTGCGGACTCAGTGGACCAAAGGGAACTAAACTATAGTGGTGGATATGTAATCCTTGGAGATTTAAATTTGGGCCACTGAAATAATCATTATCTGTTTTTCCTGCACTCTGTGTAAATTATGTTTTTGCACAGCGTTCTGAGTGTCCAACTGTTTTTTTGCCAGAGCTTCCAGTGTGTGGGAACATTTTTGTTTCTGACTTTGGATGTTAGGAGACCTCTCTAAGGGACATGGACTCCTGTGACCAAACCTCATCTACCCACAATCCTGCCTCACTGTGTTGCTGCTCCGGCCTCTTCCCCACCTTTCGCCACCCCCCTGCTTTTTATGTCTTCACTACTTCATATTTCTTCTTGATCACAGATAGAGATATTCGGAGACAGGTTGCCCAGACAAAGTTAAATATTTGGAAAATCCTTTATCTGTATATTTCAGCCTTAAACTCAAGTTTTATCAATGTGACTTTGTATTTGTTTACTTAAAATTGCAAACAGTATAGAAGCTTGTTATCACGTAATCTTTGTGGTAACATCAATTTGATGGGATCAATATTTCTTCTTGCTGAACTATCACCATGGCAGTCAGTGGGCCAGGACAATATTCATCGGGTAACTATTGTTTCCCTGGATCGACACAGAGTGCTGGAGTAACTCAGCGGGTCAGACAGCATCTCTGCAGAAAAGAAATGTAACATTTCAGGTCAAGACCCTTTTTCAGACTGATTCCCTGGTTTCCATTCCATTTAAGAGGTCAGTGGTCAAATGAGACATTAACATTTTCCTTTTCTCTGTGTTTACTTTACTTCATTTTTCTTCATTCTCAATTATTTTCTCAACATTTTCTTGTCTATATTTGAGAGTTTTTTGCTCGTTGGCTACACCCATAACATTGAAGAGTCTGAAGAAGGATCCCAACCCGAAATGTCACCTATCCGTAGGTAGAAACAAGAAACTGGTGCCGCTAGTTTACCCATAATATTTAATGGTTTATCAGACAGATTTCACAGTTTCATTTTGCAGATTACATTCATATGTTGATACGTCATAGGAGCAGAATTAGGCCATTCGGCCCATCAAGTCTACTCAGCATTCAACATGGCTGATCTATCTCTCCCTCTCAACCCCAAACCCCTGCCTTCTCCCTGTAACCTTTGACACTCTGAGCAGAGCACACCCCACCACTACCCCAAATGAAATGACACCCAGGGTTTTTACTGGGAAGATTGTTATCAGCTGATTTAATTTTCACTTAGCCATTATTCAGAAAAGCAGTTGAAAGCATTGAATAAATGCTTTTTAATATGTCAGCTGTCAGAGTCTGAATAATTTGAAAGCAAATCCCTGATGTTTGCTGCGTTCAGTGATATAATGAAATGTGCAGATATTTTGCAGGTACAATAGTGTACAATTTAATGATCGCCCCAGTGTCAATGTAAACACATCCATGGTGCTTGGAGACAGCAATGATAGAAATAGATGGCCATTTTAACCTATTAGAGATTTTGAAAAAATATATAAAACAAAGTTAATTGCTTCATTTTAATTGGATCAAGTGTTGAAGTTAATTTTAAAATTCGCGTGTGATTTCCAGGCAACCACAGATAAAAGAACCACTCCTTTTGAAAATTGCAAATAGAACTGTTGCTCACGATGCCAGTCTAGTTTCCAAAGGTTATTCATTCATCATTGAGAATAATAATTAACCAGAATCCATCCAGCTGCCTCTTCTATCTGCCTACTTGTAGCAACCCTACTCTGCATTGAAACATGTATCGTTTGTCCAAACTCTCCTTTTCACTCATACCCTCTAATTCAGGCAGCATCCTGGTAAACCACTTCAACACCCTCACCTAAGCCTTCACATTCTTCCTGTAACGGGATGACCATAACTGCGCACAATATTCCAATTATAGTCTAACCAAAGCTTTTATAAAGATAAAGACTAATCACTGAGGACATTGAAGGAGGCTCCATTGAGAAAATGGAGTGGACTTCTTGTTTGTGGCTCTTGGCTGCATTATGAAATATAAGTGTGGCAGATGGTATTGGTTTATTCCACACTTGTTCTGTGCCAGATTACATTTAGGCAGACTTGGATTCTTGCATTGTTTTCTATTATATTGAGATTTATAGGTTGTCTTTGGAGGTTTAGTCAGAAGTGCTCAGTTTTCTCACCATTGTTCAGCATTCATTGTCACTGAGTGGTCCTCTTAGCAAATGCTTTGTTTTCTTGCTGTTGTCTGTCTGAATCTGCAGCCTCTGGTTTTGTTAGGGAGCAAGCTGTATTTTGGAAGCCCTGCTGGGTGTACTGACCAGTGTAAGGTCAGAGAAGAGCAAAGCTGGCCCAGGTAGCGTAGGAAAATAACTGCAGATGCTGGTACAAATCGAAAGTATGTATTCACAAAATGCTGGAGTAACTCAGCAGGTCAGGCAGCATCTCAGGAGAGAAGGAATGGGTGACGTTTCGGGACAAGACCCTTCTTCAGACCCAGGGATAACTTGCTGCATTGTTGGAGACAAGGCAGGCTAGAGTTTGATGCAATGGTGGTGTTTCAGTGACAGACTGCATGCAACAATTTAAACAAATAGGATCTTCATAAGGGGTTGCAGATGTCCAAGTTTGATCGAAATGTTTAGCAGCAAACCATCAAAGAATCTAAAGGACAAGGGTCACTGTGTCTGCCCGCCAGGTTTAGTATTTACCTTTACTTTAAAAGGTTGGCTTTCTAATTTTATTATGACAAAACTGTGGTGGCAATGTACTTTGTAATATTAACCATTGAATTTGTTTTAAGGATGTGGCTTACAAAGTGCACTGATATTGTACAGACCTGTCGCATTTGCTTTTGGACACATTGTTGTCATGGGCAGCTCACAGCCCAGTGGTATGAATAGTGATCTCTCTAACTTCAAGTAACCCGGCATTCTCTCTCTCTCTCTCTCTCTCTCTATCCCTCCCCCTCCCAAGTTGCACCAGCTTCTAATTTTCAACCTACAAACAGCTAACAATTGCTTGTTTCCTTTATCATCGTTACTTTTTTGCATATCTTTCATTCATTGTTCTTTATCTCTCTACATCACCGACTATATCTCTCGTTTCCCTTATCCATAACCAGACTGAAGAAGGGTCTCGACTGAAGAAAGGTCACCCATTCCTTCTCTCCAGAGATGTTGCCTGTCCCGCTGAGTTACTCCGGCATTTTGTGTCTATCTGTATAAATCTTCTGTTCTTCATCAGCACACGGTCCTCTTGTTCATTGCTGTCTAAAGTCATCGTTCACTGCCACTGCCATTTCACAAATACATCCCACATATTTGTTCCAGCAAAATATAATTTGTTTAGAATCAGACAAATTCTGATCAATTCCAGATGCTGAAAATATGTCTCATTACTAACATGTTCATGGAGGGAACTCTAGTCCTTTTTAGATTTTTCTGCTTTTTGTTTTGTTTCATCAGTCATCATATTTTAAAACTGCACAGGCCTAATTAGGATCTCTTCTAATTCATGAATTCCAGGGAATTCATAAAACAAAATAACTGCAATTAGTGTTTTCCTTTTGTTTCCAGGGCAGTTTGCCAAGAGCATTCAATGCGCTGATGCTGGAACTGGTTTCCAGGCATGAGTGCTCATTTAGTTCACAGGCCAGTGTGTGCGTCATGCCCAGCAGTCACGTCTCGCTGGGTTGCATCATTACCCTGGCGCTGTGTGAAGGCAGTCCAGTACAAAGATCCAAAGGATTTCTGTATGTGTTGTGGTTTATTGTCACATTCTATTTGATGGGCTTTGCAGTTGATGGGTACGTAGGAGAAAATGATACCACATGAGGTTATTTCATTTAAACAAGATTAATTCTTTGCAGTCTTCAGAGAAAATCATGATTTTCTTTTTCAACTGGTTCTCTTATTTAAGATCTTCTTGCGTTTGAGGCAGCAGAGGTTATGTAACGCCCTCCAGGCGCTGTAGCCAGTGCAATGTGCTGTTGTCGAGGGCCGTGAGGTCTACCCCTTCACCAGGGGGACGGAAGACAGCGCAGTCGAGAATGCCGCGCCGCGCTGTTTGCTGGTCTGCTCCACGCACGCAGGCTGCTGATGGACGCAACCCCCAACGATGCAACCGTTGAATGGGCCGACCCCTGTGCGGAGCCGGTTCAGGGCGGCCCACTCTTTGTGGGGCATGTCCGAGCCGGGTGGGGCTGTGGTGTTCGGTGTGACAGTGAATTGAGGTGGCGATGTCTGTTCCCAGCTGGTTCTCCATGCTATTTAAGATGCATGGGATCCACAGAGATTTGGCCGGTGGCATTCAGAACTGGTCCACTCATAGAGGGAGGGCAGGGTTGTGGTGGAAGGCTGTTTTTATTTACTGAACTTTTTTTTGTTTATTATGTTCTTCATCAGGACTGTATTTGCAGACCTGATGGGCTGCAGCAAGTAAGGATTTCATTGTTCCATTTTCAGTACATATGACAATTGACCATTCTGGACATTTATTCTGGCTGGAGGTCGGTGACCAGTGGAGTTATGCAGGGATCTGTGCTGGGGCCTCTGTTGTTTGTGATAAGGACTTAAACGTAGATGGGTTGGTTAGTTAGTTTGCAGGCGACACCAAGATTGCTGGGGTCATGGGCATTGAGGAAGGGGGTCAAAGTCTACAACAGGATACAGATCAGCTACAGAATCTGGGAAGAAATGGGAGTTGGAGTCTAATCCAAGCAAGTGACAGATGTTAGCAAGTGTCAGGTGTAAGATCCTGCCATTAACTGTTTACTTTCCCCTTACTTTGGGAAGGTGAATGTAAGGGGATAGTAAACAGTTAATGGCCGGATCTTAACAGCATTGATGTATAAAGGGATCCTGGAGTCCAAGTCTGTAATTCCCTGAAAGTGGCAACACAAGTAGATAGAATGGTAAAGCAAGCAAATGGTTTGCTTGCCCTCGTCATGTGAGCTGTGCTTGAATAATCATCCCATTGCAAGGAGGATATGGAGGCTTTGGAGAGGTTTACCAGAAAGCTGCCTGGATTACAGGGTATTAGCTGTGAGAGGTTGGACAGATATGGATTGTTTTCTCTGGAATGTGGAGGCTGTGGAGAAGTATATATAATTATGCGAGCATGGTTCAGGTAGACAGAACCCTTTCCACAGGTTGGAATTGTCCTAGACGAGAAAGCACAGCATTACGGTGAGATGGCAAAGTGTAAAAGAGGTGTGCAGGACAAGTTGTTTTTATACAGAGGATGGTGGATGTTTGTGGAGTATTTCTCATATAAAATGTCTCTGATTTGCCCACAGCGACCACATACACGGTTCATTAGTTGCAAAGATCTTTACCACACCTTGAGAATACGATCGTGATATTCACTTTGACCCAGCACTGCTGGTGACTTCAAGGGCAAAGCTTCTGTGGAAAATTGCCAGCAGCTCCATCTGCATTTGCTGTCATTTCCCCATTTGAGTGCCAGAAAGTTTGGAATTTTTGTGTCTTTATACAAGAATGCAGAAGTCTCTGGCTTCCCAGCAGCTGTGAAGGTGTTTTCCATGACTAAACCCAGGGGCTGTGCCCTGAGGGTGGGCACAGAAGGTTTACCAGGATGTTGCTTGGTGCTTTATCGTTGTAAGCAGGCACTGAAGAGACTGGGTTTATTATCCCTGGAGCAGGGAATGCTGTGGGGGGACATGACAGAGAAATATAAAACAAGGGGCCACAGTTTAAGAATAAGGGGTAGGCCATTTAGAACGGAGATGAGGAAAAACTTTTTCAGTCAGAGAGTTGTGAATCTGTGGAATTCTATGCCTCAGAAGGCAGTGGGGGCCAATTCACTGAATGAATTCAAGAGAGAGCTAGATAGAGCTCTTAAGGATAGCGGAGTCAGGGGGTATGGGGAGAAGGCAGGAACGGGGTACTGATTGTGAATGATCACATTGAATGGCGGTGCTGGCTCGAAGGGCTGAATGGCCTCCTCCTGCACCTATTGTCTATAAAACGATGAGGAGGAGAGAGTAAATAGAGAGCTGATCGTAAAAATCTCTCTCCCATAGTGGGGGTGTCAAAGACCAGAGGATATAGGTTTACAGAAAGAGTCAGGGGGTTTTGGGAGGGACTGAGGGGGATTGTTTTGTTACGGTGTGTGGGTGGAGCAATATCTGAAGAGGAGGTGGGGGCAGGTACCCATACCCAACGTTTCACAAGCATCAAGACAAAAGTATTTCCATTTAGTCTGTGTCAAAGGGATTAGTTTGCTACCTGGACTTGTAGGTGTTAGTTGTGGGAGGTTGGATAACCATGGATTGTTTTCTCTGGAGCGTCAGAGGCTGAGGGGAGTCGTGATACAAGTGCTTAAAATGATGACAGGCATGGATCGGTTAGACAGTCAGAATCTTTTTCTCGGGGTGGAAATGTCAAAGACTGGAGGGCATTTGAGGGCAAAGTCTAAAGGAGGTGTAGATAGCATTTTTGTTTTCCACAGAGAATGCTAGGTGCCCAGCATAGGTGGCAGAGGCAGATGTGAGTGGCATTTCAGAAGCTTTTACATTGATAATGGAGGGATATGGATCACGTGCAGAGGAAATTACTTTAACAAGGCCTCGTGTTAGGCATAGACAGTGTGGGCTGAAGGGCCTTTTGCTTTGCTGTACTGTTCTATGCTGCCTCACCCACCGAGTTACTCCAGCATTTTGAGTACATCTGTAGATTCCACAGATCCTACTTGACTATCTAACATTTACAAATTTATTCAAGTTCTTCTGTTAATCAATAGACAATAGGTGCAGGAGGAGGCCATTCGGACCTTCGAACCACCATTCAATGTGATCATGACTGATCATTCTCAACCAGTACCCCGTTCCTGCCTTCTCCCCATACCCCCTGACTCCGCTATCCTTAAGAGCTCTATCGAGCTCTCTCTTGAATACATTCGGAGAAGTGGCCTCCACTGCCTTCTGAGGCAGAAAATTCCACAGATTTACAACTGTTTGACTGAAAACGTTTTTCCTCATCTCCGTTCTAAATGGCCTACCCCTTATTCTTAAACTGTGGCCCCTGGTTCTGGACTCCCCCAACATTGGGAACATGTTTCCTGCCTCTAACGTGTCCAACCCCTTAATAATCTTATATGTTTCGATAAGATCCCCTCTCATCTTTCTAAATTCCAGTGTATACAAGCCTAGTCGCTCCAGTCTTTCAATATATGACAGTCCTGCCATTCCAGGAATTAACCTAGTAAACTTACGCTGCACGCCCTCAATAGCAAGAATATCCTTCCTCAAATTTGGAGACCAAAACTGCACACAGTACTCCAGGTGCGGTCTCACCAGGGCCGGTACAACTGCAGAAGGACCTCTTTGCTCCTATACTCAACTCCTCTTGTTATGAAGGCCAACATTCCATTGGCTTTCTTCACTGCCTGCTGTACCTGCATGCTTCCTTTCAGTGACTAATGCACTAGGACACCCAGATCTCGTTGTACGTCCCCTTTTCCTAACTTGACACCATTCAGATAATAATCTGCCTTCCTATTCTTACCACCAAAGTGGATAACCTCGCACTTATCCACATTAAACTGCATCTGCCATGCATCCGCCCAATCACACAACCTGTCCAAGTCCCCTTGCAACCTCATAGCATCTTCCTCACAGTTCACACTGCCACCCAGCTTTGTGTCATCTGCAAATTTGCTAATGTTACTTTTAATCCCTTCATCCAAGTCATTAATGTATATTGTAAATAGCTGCGGTCCCAGCACCGAGCCTTGCGGTACCCCACTAGTCACTGCCTGCCATTCTGAAGGGAACCCATTTATCCCCACTCTTTGCTTTCTGTCTGCCAACCAATTGTCTATCCATGTCAGTACCCTACCCCCGATACCATGTGCTCTAATTTTGCCCACTAATCTCCTATGTGGGACCTTGTCGAAGGCTTTCTGAAAGTTGAGGTATACCACATCCACCGGCTCTCCCCTGTCAATTTTCCTAGTTACATCTTCAAAAAATTCCAGAAGATTAGTCAAGCATGATTTCCTCTTCGTAAATCCATGCTGACTCGGAACGATCCTGTTACTGCTATCCATATGCTCCGCAATTTCGTCTTTTATAATTGAGTCCAGCATCTTCCCCACCACTGATGTCAGACTAACTGGTCTATAATTTCCCGTTTTCTCTCTCCCTCCTTTCTGAAAAAGTGGAATAACATTAGCTACCCTCCAATCCACAGGAACTGATCCTGAATCTATAGAACATTGGAAAATGATCACCAAGGCGTCCATGATTTCTAGCGCCACCTCCTTAATTACTCTGGGATGCAGACCATCAGGCCCTGGGGATTTATCAGTCTTCAGTCCCATCAGTCTACCCAACACCATTTAGTATAAGAAGATAACTGCAGATGCTGGTACAAATCGAAGGTATTTATTCACAAAATGCTGGAGTAACTCAGCAGGTCAGGCAGCATCTCGGGAGAGAAGGAATGGGTGACGTTTCGGGTCGAGACCCTTCTTCAGACTGAACCCAATACCATTTCCTGCCTAATGTGAATTTCCTTCAGTTGCTCCGTCACCTTAGGATCTCTGGCCACTAGAACATCTGGGAGATTGTTTGTATCTTCCTTAGTGAAGACAGATCCAAAGTACCAATTCAAATAAAAAATAACATAAGGAAGGGTGGTTGCAGCAGCATCTGTTATCTAGAACATTCTGTACATTCCTATAAGACTTGTATTGTCCCAGTACCAAAGCACATAAACAAGAACCTAAGTTTAGAAATAAGCCAAAGACCCACATGTGACTGCATATTGAGTTATGTTGGCATATATTCAGGCTGAAACTTACTCAAAATGTGCTTGAGATTAATATTATTGTTCTTAACACAACAATTAGTAAATTTACCACTGGACTTGATTTTAAAACTATTGTTGTGAGTGGATTTATCTCCAGTTTAATCCCATTTTTACAAGTTAGCAAAACAAGAAAATGGTTACAGATCTGACATTTTCTTGTTCCAATTGGTCTTTAGAGATTGGAGAGAGAGGGAATGCAGGGGTTACTTGAAGTTAGAGAAATCAATATTCAGACCACTGGGTTATAAGCTGCCCAAGCGAAATATGAGATGCTGTTCCTAGAAAATATGCGTTTGGCCTCACAATGACTCTCGGACAGAAAGGTCAGTGTGGGATTGGGAAGGAGAATTAAAGTGTTTGGCAACCGGGAGATCAGGTAGGTCCAGGCGGACTGTGTGTTTTTTTGTCGTTTCAGATTTTTGCATATCTTTCATATATTTGCTCTTTATCTCTCTACATCACCATCTATATCCCTCATTTCCCTTTTCCCTGACTCTCAGTCTAAAGAAGGGTCTCGCCCCGAAATGTCACCTATTCCTTTTCTCCAGAAAAGGTCCTGCTGAATGACTCCAGTTTTATGTGTCTATCTTGTCGTGTCTTGTGCCCGGTGGTTATTCCAATGAGGATGTGTCAGAAAGTAATTTGTAATATAAAATGATAGAAGAAATAAATTAGCATGAGAACCCTTATTCTCCACGACAAAGGGAATATGAATGAATCCTAAATTACACCTGTGCTTCAGCAGGGGGTAATGATTTTGTTTTCAAAGAACCAAACCTTCATTTAATGGCAGAAGTCCACCCAATTGTTTCATTTTAAAAGGTGAGAATATGTATTTTTAAATGGGAAAAGGTTTGTTGTATCGTCATGAATGCGTTTATATCCAGAATCTGAAGAAGGGTCTCGATCCGAAACGTCACCCATTCCTTCTCGCCAGAGATGCTGCCTGTTCCGCTGAGTTACTCCAGCATTTTGTGTCTACCTTCGATTTAAACCAGCATCTGCAGTTCTTTCCTGCACACTTTATATCCAGTTTGTTCCGTTTTACAAATAGTCAAAACTTAAAATGGATTGGAATGGGAGATATTTAAAGCCAAAATTCTTATTAACCAGCCGGATGGTTAATGGAAGTTGGGGTGATGTAGCAATAATCAATGCTTCAATGCACTGGGAATAGTTTTTACTGATTAGTTAGCACGCAACAAAAGCTTTTCACTGTACCTCGGTACATGTGACAATAAACTAAACTGAACTAAATGAGTTAATGATAAAACAGAAGGTGGACACAAAATGCTGGAGTAACTCAGCGGGTCAGGCAGCATCTCGGGAGAGAAGGAATGGGTGACGTTTCGGGTTGAGACCCTTCTTCAGACTGATCCAAATGATAAAACATCTATGGATGCAGAGGAAGAGGGCACATCTCCAAGCTCCCAGTGTCCGTCCCCTTAGTTCTGTCTGGGCTCATCACATTGTTCTGGGTATGTTCAACAATTTCACATAATGAGTGTTTTCAACATTCAGCCATAGTTCTCTGGCAATTCTGACAATTATTGTAATGAATTAATTCTACCCCAGGCTGACCTTTTGTTCCTCGTTGCCTCCATCTTTTGCCTTTCCACAACGCCCCTGCTTGTCATTTATTCTCTCCTGCCTTCCACCCCTTCCCAGACCTTGCTTATCGCACTCTTTACCCCACCCTTCACCACACCTTAAACTCTTTGACCTCTAACCTTGCCTTTACCTCGGGCTGCATCTGTGGAAAGAGAAATCTAACGTGCTGTATTTATGGATAAATAATTCTCGAAAAGCAGAGCATTAAGGAGAAGATTTCATGTTTTATATTTTATCGAGAGTAGATGATTGAACCCTTTTTCCCAGGATGCAGATATCAAATTTGAGGATTGAGCTTTAAAGTGAGAGGGGCAGAGTTTAAAGGAGATATGCAGAGGCTGGTGGGTGCCTGGAACGCACTGCCAAGGGAGGTGGTGGACGCAGATACGAGTGGTGGTTCAGGGGCTTTTAACATGGATCCATGGCACATGGATATGCAGGGAATGGAGTGATGCGGATTATCTGCAGGCTGAGATGACTTGGTCTTGGCATCATGTATATACACAGATCAGCCAAAACATTATGACCTGTTGAGCCAAAACATTATGACCACCTGCCTAATATGCTGTTGGTCCTCCGTGTACAGCCCCATATGCAGCAGGGTGCGATGCACTGTGTATTGTGACACATTCCTCCCGTGACCACCATTAACATTTTCTGAGACTTGTGCCACAGTCGACCTGTCGGTTCGGACCAGACGGGATAGCCTTCGTTGCCCTCGCGCATCGATGAGCCTTGGGCGCCCAACACTCTGTCGCCGGTTTGTGGTTTGTCCGTCCTCGGACCACTGTCGGTAGGTACTCACCACTGCTGACCGGGAGGACCCCACAAGCCTTGCCGTTTCAGAGATGCTCTGACCCAGTCGTCTGGCCATAACAATTTGGCCCTTGTCAAAGTCGCTCAGGTCTTTACTCCTGCCCATTTCTCCTGCAATCATCACATCAACTTCAAGAGCTGACTGTTCACTTGCTGCCTAATATATCCCACTCCTTAACAGGTGCCATTGTAACAAGATAATCAATGTTATTCACTTCGCCTGTCAGTGGTCATAATGTTTTGGCTCATCGGTGTATATGTTCAACACAGACATTATGGCCCAAGGGGCCTGTTCATGTGCTGTACTATCTTCTGTTCTATAAGTTTATATTATTGTGAAATAAAATTGTTTACCATTTTACCTCTTGCAAATATAGTTTACTTGTTGTCCACATGGAAATGCAGATGCTAGTTTACAAAAAAAGACACCAAGTACTGGAGTGACTCAGATCGGACTTCTTTATCTGTGGGGAACATGGGTAGGAGACGTTTCGGGTCGAGACCCTTCTTCAAGGGTCACCTATTCACGTTCTCCAGAAATGCTGCTTGACCGGCTGAGTTACTCCAGATCTTTGTGTCTTTTAATGTAGAAAAGAGGAACTGCAGATGCTGGTTTATACACAAAAAGAAACAGTAACTGGGGTAACAGTATGAATGTTGAATTCTCCAATTTTAAGTAACTTCTAACTGCCCCTCCCCCCTACCTGGAATCCCACCTATTTCTCCCCTACAACCCCCCTCCCCCCAAACTCCTCCCTGGCTTCAGTACGCAACTCTTCAAACCTGTCTCATACCTATTGTTCCTACATCTGGCCTTTGTTCCATCCACCTACCGGTAAGAAAATCCCCCTTGTCGGGAGGCGGGAGAGGGGAACAAGGGCATGGGGGATCTGATGTGGGATACTTTAACTTTGTCAGCGCCCTTTATGACGACTATTGAAAGAATGGCTGGCAAAGAATTTCACTGTGACGTGTCACATGTGACAATAATGTACAGGTGCTCCTCAGCTTCTGATGGGGTTCCGTTCCGAGAAACCCATCGGAAACCAAAAATATTGTAATTTGAAATGCATTTAGCACACGCGATCACGGGGCCTGGAAGCGAGTGGCGGCGGCTCGCTACGGGTCGCTGCCGTTTGCACCATCGCAAAGTGGAACTATCGCAGGTGGAAACATCGTAGAAGCCACGGAGCACCTGTATTCCATTCAATCCTATTACCTGCCAGGCTTTGTACCATCTTCCCCTTTTCCCACTTTCTTCTCTTACCCTTACAAACAGTCAGAAGGGTCTTGACCCGAGATGTCACATGTCCATGTTCTCTAGAGATGCTGCCTGACTCCAGCACTTTGTGTCTTTCAATTGTTGTCCAGTTTGAAAATGAACGCATTGTTGTTCTGTTGTAGATGGATCTGTCCGTGGAAGCTTTGTACGGCGTCATGCAAGAGCGACAGAAACGATATGCCAAATATGCAGAACAAATACAGAAGGTCAACGAGATGTCGGCCATACTGCGACGCATACAGATGGGCATAGATCAAACAGTCCCATTAATGGAGAAACTTAACAGCCTATTGCCAGAAAACGAAAGACTCGAACCTTTCAGCATGAGAGCTGATAAAGATGTCAAGTTATGAAAGCCAGATCTCCACTTTCTGAACACTACTGGATTTGTAGACACCACTCAGTCTACAATTTAGATATTACATCAGTTGAAAAATCATGCATTTCCAGGTACATTAAGCATTGACTGTACAGTACAGTTCTCCTAGATTGCAGAGTAATTGTCTTGGATTCCAGTGGCCCAGCTATTAAATGTTGCTGGAATTGACATTGTTTATCATCAGTTATTGGTGATTGTGCATTGTTCATTGATGCAGATTACCAACATGATTTTAAAAGACTTAATCAGTCTGCGGATAAATATTTGCACCTTTTTGCAGCACTATGGATCAGTAAGTATTCCAGTTGCTACTGTTAAATCAGTTTAAATTAATGCATGTAATAAGGATGTGGTATTAATATTCTCTTATTGTAAAGCTCCGCCACTGAAAAAGCATTTATTGATGTTTTGCAGCAGATTTAGATAGATGTATGTGCCTTGTGTATATATCTGATACCATGTTTTAATATGTACTTGTTTTTTGTAAAGATGTCAATTGAGCTTGGGTAGTTATATATACACCTGGTGTATACCTCAGGAACTGGAATATTTGACGTTAGTGGAGATGTAGATTCAGAGAAAACGTGGTGACTGTTACCAGAGTTTCTGTTAATTCAGGTTTGATCATTGGGCTCTCCTTTCGTGAAAATTTGGAACAATTTGCAACTAAATTGCACTAACAGGTAACTTATAGTTTGTAAACTGTCCAAATGCGTTGTGCATTTCATTGGTAAACTAAAATATGCAGTAATGTTAGTGCAGAGAATCATGAGGACAGAAGTTAATTTATAACCTTTTCTCTCATACAATGCTTTAAAAGTAACATCTTCATATTAAATTAATAGATATTAAAATGTGTTGCTTATACTAAATACTGCTACTATTCACAGTAGTTTTGTGTGTAACTTTTATCTTTAAAGACTGGTAGTTTGAGCCTAATTGTACCTGCAGCTCCCTGTTTGAGAGTTTCTCTGGCTGCACTGAACTGAAAATAATATTTTCCAAAATTGCATTTGCTGCTTAGTATGTATACTTTTAATTTCTGGTCCCTAGTTCTGTGATCAGCTAGAAATAGCATCAATTGCACAGTTTTCCTCGTTTTGTAACCATCTCCCCCCGTTGGATGTGAGTAGAAGTAAATAGTGATCAGTTTCTATTTAACATTTAGAGTATTCCAGAACACAGAGATAGGACACTTATAGAATAGTGTACTTCAGTTTTGGTACAAAGAGCACATTGTCAGTTAAATGTAAACTGTTCATCTCAAAATGAGAATTTGAAAGGGAATATAATGTTTCATATGAGCATCTATACAGGAGTTATCAATGCCGTGTGTTTCATTTCAACTTCAAAACAAACTTGCTGCCTTTCATTCACGCCATGATTCCAGCTTCAGGTATCAAATGTGTGACTAGTCGAAGGAACAGATTGCAAAATTCTTCCCGAGATTCATTATTTGTTATATTGTCTTTGAGTTTGATGCCTTGTGTTCTCCAGTTGTGGAAATATGATTCTCTGCAGAGTAAAATGTGAAGTATTTATATTCTAGTAGAATATAGAAGTGTGCTTTGTGCATTTTCAAGCATTTAAAGAAACAGCTTGAGCAGTTTTTCTAGTCTGGAGTGTCAAATGTTTTACTTATTGAAATCAGACTTGTGTGCTTAGCAAAGTTAGGTGAAATCATTGATAACAGCCCATTGACTGTTTTTTGCACAGTTTAGCTAACTAATCACAGCCTCTGAAACTAACCACTTTATGAGATTTAACCGCAGTTATGTTATAGATTGGGAGAAATGGGCTGGTAAACATGTACTGAGAAAAGTTAGCTGTGATAATATTTTTCTCACCATCCTCTAATGCCAGTTCTAGTAACAGTTTGTTTATGTAGCAATTTCATTAACCTTCGGATGATATTCTGGAACCCTGTATTTATTACTTGTGTTTTAAAAATGTAAAACAGAAGGAAAAAATAAAATGAACTGCTGAAATCACAGTGGGCACCTGAAGAAAACAATGCACATTACAATATTTTCTATATGTTTTCTTCAAATTGAATTCTAAACACTTGTTGCTTTTATTTGAAGATGGTTGAATGAAGTTGCTCATTGCTTTGATTTTGCAGCACCTCTGGTGGCTCGGCAAAGTGGAGACAACTATCTAAGAGGAAGGTAGACACAAAATGCTGGAGTAACTCAGCGGGTCAGGCAGCATCTCGGGAGAGAAGGAATGGGTGACGTTTCAGGTCGAGACCCTTCTTCAGACTGATATAACATATAACATATAACAACTACAGCATGGAAACAGGCCTGTCCGGCCCTACCAGTCCACGCCGACCATTCTCCCTGACCTAGTCTCATCTACCTGCACTCAGACCATAACCCTCCAATCCCCTCCTATCCATATACCTATCCAATTTACTCTTAAATAATAAAATCGAGCCAGCCTCCACCACTTCCACCGGAAGCCCATTCCATACAGCCACAACCCTCTGAGTAAAGAAGTTCCCCCTCATGTTACCCCTAAACCTTTGTCCCTCAATTCTGAAGCTATGTCCCCTTGTTGGAATCTTCCCCACTCTCAAAGGGAAAAGCCTACCCACGTCAACTCTGTCCGTCCCTCTCAAAATTTTAAAAACCTCTATCAAGTCCCCCCTCAACCTTCTACGCTCCAAAGAATAAAGACCCAACCTGTTCAACCTCTCTCTGTAGCCTAAGTGCTGAAACCCAGGCAACATTCTAGTAAATCTCCTCTGTACCCTTTCCATTTTGTCGACATCCTTCCTATAATTTGGCGACCAGAACTGCACACCATACTCCAGATTTGGCCTCACCAATGCCCTGTACAATTTCAACATTACATCCCAACTTCTATACTCGATGCTCTGATTTATAAAGGCAAGCATACCAAACGCCTTCTTCACCACCCTATCCACATGAGATTCCACCTTCAGGGAACAATGCACAGTTATTCCCAGATCCCTCAGGGGAGGGGGGGGGGTCCCGCCCCAAAACATCACCCATTCTTTCTCTCCCGAGATGCTGCCTGACCCGCTGAGTTACTCCAGCATTTTGTGTCTACCGTTGATTTTAACCAGCATCTGCAGGTTTTTTTTCCTATCTAAAAGGGAGTATGTTGTGCTCTCTGTTTCATTTAAGTCCCTTGAGAAGTTTAAGGAAATGTTCATTCTTTCCGCATCTGAATGGAGAAACAGCGGAGTTTAAGCTGATGGTTTTTGTATGATATGATTCAGGTTTTCATTTTTGTATGTTTATTTGCAGAAGATGGAAGTTTCCTACTAGTGTCTGTACCAATTTGACATAGTGTTTAAATCACATACACACACATATTTACAGGTACCATTTCAGATTTTATTTCAACATTTCACCCGGTTGAACATCATGTTAACCACAGACAGCTCTCATACAGGACACATTTTGAACAAAATCGTTCCACCATGCAGACAAGTTGTACCATCCTGAACAAGTTTCCAGCACTTTTCCACAAGAGGAACCTGTAGCGATCCTTCCATCTGCCACTCATGCACTCTGCATAGAATTCACATCTTTCATTTACATCTCTACTTGATTTTGATACCATCTTCATTTGTATAATCAAAATTAAATGTACAGACATTTTCTCAGTGCTAATTTAGCAGTCCACATTAAATTCAAATCTAGCCGAAAACTGTAAATCTCGTCTGTATCAAGACTGACCTGAGATCTCATTTGCTGAATACCTACTTACAGTATAAGCTTTAAATTTGAGGTATTTACTCTAAGCAGCATTGGCACCTTACCTATCTGTAAATTCAAATCAAGATAGTTACACCACTTATGTACAGATGCTAAGAGATTTGCACTGGAAGCTATGGCCACAAACACACACAAATCCAGATTCTGCCAGCTTCTCTGGAATTTAAAACTAAAATCTCCATAGAACTTGGCTCAGTCTTCGGAGTCAAAGTGCAGTGTTGGACACTCATCGAATGGTAGCTGGGATTTCTCTGAGTGTGCAAGGAAAGCATGATCATTTTGCACCAATGCTTGGATTCAATAAGAAACGTGTGTTGAACAAAGAAAGCATTCAAGTGGCAATCCTTCAGATTCAGCTGTCCCTGGATGAAGTTCTGATTCTGTTTTGGGGGGAACTGTATACTTGGGAATCGTTCACAGTTTGCATTTTTTAAATTTCCTCAGGAAACTTCAATGATCTCCATGCTACCAGTGAAGCTGGACTGACTTCCAACCTTGCGTAAGTCCTCCCGTGACCTGCTCTCGTTCATGCCTTCCTCAAACTCCATCTGACAGCTGCGCCTTTTGTATTGCTTCTCGTACGGGCTTTCCTCGTGCCAGCTTCTCCTGGAGTCTCGCCGGTCGCAGTGTTTCTCCCTCCGCCGCACGGTCCCCGGCTGCTCACAGCCGGGCGGTAACTGGCCACAGCCGAAGGCAGAGTAGGCCGCGGCCCCACCAAACAGCGTGGAGCTGGACAGGAAGCGTGGAGCTTGGCCTGTCAGCGCCTCTGTTGCAAAGTACCAGGTGTTGGCCAGTGAGGCGGTGGACGTCTGAGGCGAGATGATGTCCGAGTGCCATCCTTTCAGCCCCATTCCCGCTGCAGAAGTTGCCAGTCGCTGCTGGCTGCCAGAAAGATCCAGCAGAAAGTTAGTTTTGTAGTTGTCCTCCATGCTTCCGCTTCTGTGCAGTGGGTAGATCAGCGTTCTGGGCACGGTGCTTTGTGGTGGGGGTTTAGCTGAGCTTTTTGCTGCTCCTTGCTCCCAGATGGTTTGTGTTTGCTGTGTCTTTACGTCCATCCCGGCGGCGGGTGTGCTACGTTCTGGGAGGAGCCCCACCTCTGGCTGAGCAGAGGCGTAGAAACAGAACCTGCTCGATTCCCCTGCAGTTAGCTCCTTCCCCGGACCGCAGCTTTCCACTGAACAAGCAGTAATAGGTGCCGAGCTGGCTCCACCACTGCTCACGGGGTAGGATACCGACCTGATGTCCAGTGAAAATGAGCGCTTCAGCCGGTTGTTGTCCTCTCGTCTGTCCACAGAAAGGCTAAGGCCGTTGATTTCTTGAGCCAAGAAACATTCTTCTTCCACACTGGAAACAGTGGATTCCATAAGTGTAGATAGCGGTCTGGGGGGGTCGTGATCCACAGCGGCTGAGGTAGTGGAGGGTTGCTTCTCTCGTATGCTGTCATAAGGCCCAGCATCCTGAGCCAGTCTCTGTTCCCCAGCTCGCTCCAACTGCAGCAGCTTGAACTTGCTGAGCATTCCCGTCTGACCAGGCCGAGTCTTCAACCCTTTCTCAAAGTCCAGCAGTTGGCCAAGGAAATTAAAGTTGGGGGAAATGGTCGGTCTCTTCTCCTTCACAAACCTGAACAACACAAGTGTGATTTCTTAATAACACACGTACTGAATATTTCATTTAGAAATGTAGCTTCCGGAAAATAATTTCTTCAAAAACAATTTCACAGTACTGATTAGAAACAGAAAATAGGTGCAGGAGTACGCCATTTGTCCCTTTGAACCCTTTGAATCAATATGATCATCCAAAATCAGTATCTCGTTCCAGCTTTGTTCCCATATCTCTTGATTCCGTTAGCCCTAAGAGCTAAATCTAACTCTTTCTTGAAAACATCCAGTGCACTGGCTTTTAGTGGCAGAGAATTCCACAGATTCACAACTCTGGGTGAAAAAATGTTTTCTCATCTTAGTCCTAAATGGCCTTCCCCTTATTCTTAAACTGTGACCCCTGGTTCTGGACTCCCCCAACATGGGGAACATTTTTCCTGCATCTACTCTGTCCAATCCCTTAAGAATTTTATGTTTCTTTAAGATTCCCTCTCTTCCTGTATTCCAGTGAATATAAGCCCAGTCGACCCATTCTTTCCTCATGTCAGTCCTGCCATGCCGGGAATTAACTCCCTCAATAGCAAGAATGTCCTTCCTCAAATTAGGAGACAACAACTGCAGTAGGACCTCCTTGCTCCTAAACCCTAATCCTCTCGCCATGAAGGCCAACATGCCATTAGCTTTCTTCTGTTGTACCTGCATGCTTACTTTAAGTGACTGATGTACAAGGACACCCAGGTCTCATTGAACCCCTTTTCCTAATCTGACACCATTCAGATAATAATCTGCCTTCCTGTTCTTGCCACCACAGTGGATAACTTCACATTTATCCACATTATACTGCATCTGCCCACTCACCCAGCCTATCCAAGTCACCCTGCAGCCTCATAGCATCCTCCACTCTGCCACCTGGCTTTGTGTCATCCGCAAACTTGGAGATGTTACATTTAATGCCCTCATCTAAATCGTTAATATATATTGTAAATAACTGGGGTCCCAGCACTGAGTCACTGCCTGCCATTCTGAAAAGGACCTGTTAATTCCTACTCTTTGTTTCCTGTCTGCCGATACCCTACCCCCAATACAATGTGCTCTAATTTTGCACACTAATCTCTTGTGAGGGACCTTGTCCAAGGCTCTTTGAAAGTCCAGATACACCACATCCACTGGATCTCCCTTATCCATTCTATTTGTTACATCCTCAAAAAATTCCAGAAGATTAGTCAAGCATGATTTCCCCTTCATAAATCCATGCTGACTTTGACCAAGCCTATCACTGAATTATTGTCACTTCATTATATTGAACTAACACTGCTTTACACCTGGTAATCAGATCTCTGAAAATGCAAGCATATTGTTAATCTGTATATTATAAAAGCATGCCATTGCACTGTACAGATAGTTATTGTAAGGGAAGAGAGCACAGTATTGTACAGAATTTGTCAGAGGCAAATTGGCCTTCATAATGAGAAGATTTGAGTATAGGAGTAAAGAGGTCCTTCTGCAGTTGTACAGGGCCTTGGTGAGACCACATCTGGAATACTGTGTACAGTTTTGGTATCCTAATTTGAGGAAGGATGTCCTTGCTATTGAGGCAGTACAGGGTAAGTTCACAAGGTTAATCCCCAGGATGGCGGTACTGTCATATGAGGAAAGACTGAGCTTGTATTCACTGGAGTTTAGAAGGATGAGAGGGGATCTTATAGAGACATATAAAATTCTGAAAGGACTGGACAAGCTCGATGCAGGAAAAATGTTCCCAATGTTAGGGGAGTCCAGAACCAGGGGCCACAGTCTAAGAATAAAAGGGAAGCCATTTAAAACTGAGGTGAGAAAAAACTTTTTCACCTAGAGAGTTGTGAATTTGTGGAATTCTCTGGCACAGAAGGCAGTGGAGGCCAATTCACTGGATGAATTTAAAAGAGAGTTAGATAGAGCTCTAGAGGCTAGTGGAAATGGCCTCCTCCTGCACCTTGTTTCTATGTTTAGGCACAAATCAATTGGAAATTATAATTTTTTTGATTTAAACTTAAATTAAAGGTATGACTGCATACAAGCTAATGTAGATTGTATGACAAGCTAATGTAGGGTATGACAAGCTAATGTAGATTGAGAAATTATATTGGAACAGTTTTCTCTGATGATAAGTAATGGCAAATAATTCCATTGAAAAATTTAAACTAACAAACCATTGGGGAGGGATGAAACTCAAGTCATTGGTAACATAAATCATCTTACCGATAAGCTTCATCCAAGGACATATCCATCCTCTTCATTATATAAGCAATGGCAATGGTTGCAGAACGGGAAATCCCAGCCAAGCAGTGCACCAACACACAGCCATTCGAAGCCTTTGCCTTCTCTGAAGATAAAATCATGAGGGAATGTCACTCACAATCCCAAATTCTTAACTGCAAGATGACTCTGGGTTGTACGTAATTGAGAAGATGTTTCTGCACACCATCACCCAATTGCAAGATGTTGCCCAAGTCTATCGAGGTAATCACACATGGTGCCTTAAACTTTAACCTGAACTCAAACATGCATTTAACATTCCCATGAAGTAACTGCAAATTTCTTGTTCGAGTGATAAAGAAAATTTGGCACCTTGTGGGTGAAATAATAGGAAAATGATCACTGAAGGAATCCCTCTGATACCTGTGGAGGGAGGGAGGCTTAATCTCCGAAACCCAGCAGAGCTGAAGAACAAAATATAAAGTGCTGGAGAAACTCAACGGAGCCGGTATTATCTCTGGAGGGAATGGACAGGTGACGTTTCAGGTCAAGGACCCTTCAATGCCCATTCCCTCCACAGATCCTGCCTAACCCACTGAGTTCTTCCAGCACTTTGCCTTTTGCTCAACATTCCTTGTGTCTTCAGGGCTGCAATTTAGCTTTAACTGGTCACATCAAGCAGACACTGAATAAATGATCAAATCCAGTTAAGCAACCAATATTTTTTGCAAAATATACAGAGCAGGATTTTGGTGTGAAGTACAAAAAGGTTTAGAAATTAGCAGTATTCCAAATATGTGATTATTTGAAAAAACATGCGCATGAATTTCACAACGTCCCATCAGACTTACTAGATGAAGTAATGAATACAAAGGCGGAATCACCAAATTTAATTTCACATATATATAATATTATACTAAATGCAGTAATACCAACAACGGAAGGTATTAGAGGTGAGTGGGAAAACGAACTAAGCATAAAAATTTCCACTGAAAGGTGGAAACAATACTTATTAAATGTGCACAAATGCTCAATTAACGTAAGACATACTTTAATACAATTTAAAATCATACATAGATTATACTACTCAAAAACTAAATTAAATAAATTTTTCCCTAACGTTTCACCAATTTGTGATAAATGCCATTGTCAAGAAGCTACTATAGCGCACTCATTCATCTTTTGTACAAAAATTCAAAAGTTTTGGACTGAAATTTTTGAAATTTTCACAAAAGTGTTTAAAATAAAAATGACACCAAAGCCAGAATGGATTATTTTCGGAATGACAGAAGGTAGTTCGGAATTAAATGCGTATCAAAAGAATTTATTTGATTACGGTTTAATAATAGGAAAAAAATTAATCTTAAAATTCTGGAAAAATGCTCCTATACCAACATTAAATATGTGGATTTCAACTATGTTTGAAACACTACATCTGGAAGATATGAGACTCCGCCTGGAAGGAAAATCAGAACGCTTCTATCAGACGTGGTCTGCATTTATAGAATTATTACAAAGATAGGGTGGAGGAGTACCTCGGGCCTTGGTAAGGGGGGGACGGAAAACTATCGAGTTGGTGGATTCCTTTTGCGTGATAAGTTTTTTTTTTTTTTTTTTTTTTTTTTCCTCTCTCTTTCTCTCTTTCTTTTTACTATTTTTCTTTTAAAGCCATAAAATTATGGGGTACAATGATTGTAACAAGATATATGTGAAGTACATTGATGTATTTAACCTCTAATAAATAAATAAAAAAATAAAAAAAATTTAAAAAAAAAGAAATTAGCAGTTAGGCAGGTTTGCTTCATTTAACAAAACTGAGAAATTTAAATCTACTGATTTTTAAAAATGCAACAAACCTCTTTATAATGGATGTTGGTTCTAGTGGACTGACCCTACCACCAGCTGTCTGTCTGCACCACACCTGGTTCGTGCCCTGCCCACACCCTTACTCAGTTTGAAGTCGGCAATAACGGGCACCATTTCCGTCCCACCCCCCCGGTCTGTTATAAGGAGTGGTTCTATAAACCACCATTACGTGCCCAATTCTATTTCAAACTACGTATCAACCTGGAAAAGGTATGTGTACAGGAATCAAATGAATTTTGCGTGCGTTTTGCAAAAGTCACCTTGACAGACAAATGCACGTTACCCCTGCCTGGTCTGTGCTTTGAAGCTGCTTTTCTCATCTCCTTCAGGCAGCATGCCAATGAATTTCATTTATAATCAGAAAATATCAAACATAAGCATTAAGTGTATGTGAACAAAATTATATCTTAAAAGATCAACACAAAAGTCCCTACTAACATAGAATAGGCTATTCGGCCCACAATGTCTGTGCCAAACATCATGCCAAGACCACCTCTTATCCACCTGTGCATAATCCATATCCATTGATTCCCTGCATATCCATGCAGCTTTCCAAAAGCATCTTAAAGACCACTGTCATATCTGCCTCCACCATCACCCCTGGCACTCGCCATGCTCTGTGTAAAACAACTTGTTCTGCACATCTGCCTTAAACTTTGCCCCTCTCACCTAAAAGCTGTGCCCTCTAGTATTTGACATTTCCATGCTGGGGAAAAGGTTCTGACTGTCTACCTTAACAATGCCTCTCATAATTTTACATACAATAGACAATAGGTGCAGGAGTAGGCCATTCAGCCCTTCGAGCCAGCACCGCCATTCAATGCGATCATGGCTGATCACTCTCAATCAGTACCCCGTTCCTGCCTTCTCCCCATACCCCCTCACTCCGCTATCCTTAAGAGCTCTATCCAGCTCTCTCTTGAAAGCATCCAACGAACTGGCCTCCACTGCCTTCTGAGGCAGAGAATTCCACACCTTCACCACTCTCTGACTGAAAAAGTTCTTCCTCATCTCCGTTCTAAATGGCCTACCCCTTATTCTTAAACTGTGGCCCCTTGTTCTGGACTCCCCCAACATTGGGAACATGTTTCCTGCCTCTAATGTGTCCAATCCCCTAATTATCTTATATGTTTCAATAAGATCCCCCCTCATCCTTCTAAATTCCAGTGTATACAAGCCCAATCGCTCCAGCCTTTCAACATACGACAGTCCCGCCATTCCGGGAATTAACCTAGTGAACCTACGCTGCACGCCCTCCATAGCAAGAATATCCTTCCTCAAATTTTTTGACCAAAACTGCACACAGTACTCCAGGTGCGGTCTCACCAGGGCCCGGTACAACTGTAGAAGGACCTCTTTGCTCCTATACTCAACTACCTCTATCAATTCTCCCTGCAGCCTCAGGCATTCCAGAGAAAACAAGCCAAGTCTGTCCAACCTCTCCCTGTAGCTCATACTGTGGAGATGAGGAACGCAAAGCCAGATCTATCTTATTTGTTTGCTTGGGCCACTGGACTTTGCATGGGCTTTGCAACATTGTGTGCTAGGTTAAATCACAACTGACCGATTGGTTGTAATAACTAAATTTTGCAGTATTTGGGAATAAAGTGGGCTTAATTCTAGGGGCTGGTGAGACACGTTTCCACTGGCCCCGGAGTCCGCAACTCTGTGTGTGCTTTTAGAAACCCGTCTACGAGATCTCTAATAAACTACGGATAAGTGAGGTCTGTGCCGACTCTGATTATTATCAACCAACTGACCGGGAACGCGAACTCGACAATACCCCCTAATCCAGGCATCATTTCTAATAAACCACCTCTGCACCCGTGTGTACAGGTGTCAGAGGTTATGGAGAGAAGGCAGGAGAATGGGGTTCAGAAGGGGAGATAGATCAGCCACAATTGAATGGCAGAATAGACTTGATGGGCCGAATGGCCTAATTCAGCTCCTATTTCTTATGATCCTTTACAAAACCTCCATTCTTCCTGTAATAGGGCAATCACAACTGCACGCAGTATTATAAATTTGGCCTAACAAAGTCCTATAAAGATGCATCATGATATCCTGACTAATAATACTCAATGCCCCAGCCTATGAAGGCAAGCATACCATAGGCTCTCTTTACCACTCTACTGACCTATAAATTCAACAGACTTGTCCAGCCAGGGCAAGATCTTCTCAGAAAAGCTGTCGTTCACCGGAACACGTAGAAAGTGAGTCTCTGGAATGAAGTCAGGTTTGGGACATGTGTTACTTGCATTGAGTACGTAGCCCACATCAATCTGCTGCATAAGCTCCTGCATTTAAAGGAAAAGATAATGCTTGTAAATGCCATGGAACTTTAATCATTCAAATACAAGTATTGCCTTTTAGAATTATAACAAGCTGTGGCATAGAGGGAAACATTCAGTCCTTGGTAGACACAAAATGCTGGAGTAACTCAGCAGGACAGGCAGCATCTCTGGAGAGAAGGAATGGGAGACCCTTCTTCAGTCTCGACCTGAAACGTCACCCATTCTTTCTCTCCAGAGATGCTGCCTGGATCGCTGAGTTACTCCAGCATTTTGTGTCTATCTTCGGTTTAAACCAGCATCTGCAGTTCCTTCCTACACATTCAGTCCTTGGTATCTGTTCTAGAGTCCAGTCCCATTTTCCAACGATTCATCCTTTGCATTTCAGTTTACAGGGTTTTAAATGTAAATCCAGGTGCTTCATAAATACAAAGAGGATTCCTCTCTGCTTAGTGGTGACTTTATGGCCCTCCACTCTCATTTAATAACTTGTCCTTAATTTCACTCAAATATCTTTGGCAATTTGGCAAAGTACCATTTTAAATTAGTTGTGGAAATGCTTTCTCCGCATTTGCATTCACATAATGACACAGTTATTTGAAATAAATGGAAAGTGTCTGCCACCTTTGCAGAGATTCATTCTATTAACGACAGTGGATGGGCGAGGTTGGTGCTCACTTACCTTGTTCAACACATCTCGTTGGCAGCCAAGGTAGAGATGAGGAAGAATGCGAGTTGGCCCAGTGTTGGTTACAGCTAAGCAAGGCTGGGAAATGTTCGCAGGGACAAGAGAGGACTTCCCTTCACACAGGCTGCCGAAGGTGGAAGAAAATCTGGCAAATCCACCTACCAAACAGAGACAAAGTAAAACTGTTCACAGTTACGAAAAGCAAAGCCTTGATCCTTCCAAGAACAATAACCACGTTATGAGCCTGAAGAAAGGACACAACCTAAAGGTCACCGATCCATGTTCTCAGGAGATGCTGCCTGACCCACTGAGTTGCTCCAGCACTCTGTGAAACGTCACCGATCCATGTTCTCAGGAGATGCTGTTTGACCCACTGAGTTGCTCCAGCACTCTGTGAAACGTCACCGATCCATGTTCTCAGGAGATGCAGTTTGACCCACTGAGTTGCTCCAGCACTCTGTGAAACGTCACCGATCCATGTTCTCCAGAGATGCTGTTTGACCCACTGAGTTACTCCAGCACTTTGCCATTCTTGGTAAACCAGCATCTGCAGTTCCTTGTGTCAACAATAGCCAACTCTTTCATGAGTACATTTAATGATCTGGCTTGAGTCCTGACCAAAACATTGTCCCTTCCCTCCACAGATGCTGCCTGACCCACGGAGTTCCTCCAGCACTTAGTGTTTTCAAGATTTTACATCTGGTCTTTCGTACAACTCTGACGGGAATGTTTATGAAGCCTCAATGTTAATAAATTAATTGTGCATCGAGTCCGTGAGCTGCCGAGTTAAAAGAGTAGAGCTTTAAATAGTAGCTCGATTCCTTTGAATGCCTTGCTGGGCCTTTTCAGTGGACAATTAACAGCTAACTACATTGTTGTGGTTCTGAGGCCACACCGCGACTGGGCTGGAAATGAATGGCAGATGTTCTTCCCCACTGGGCATTAGTGAAACTAATCAGGTTTATTTTGGATATTCTGGCATTTTCGTGGTGACAACGGTGGATAAGAATTTTGGTGATACAATCTTTCAAAACGCCAACAACAACATTGACTTTAGCTTTCCATTTCAGATTTATCTAACGAACCAAAGTTAATGTCCAATAACACACACACTTTGTTACAATTTATAGAACGTAAAACCGGACAAGAAGAACAGGCCCTTCGGTCCACAATGTCTTTACCGAGCATGATGCCAACACCAGCTTTTATTTGCCTGCACATTATCAATATTCCTCCTTATTCACATGCTTATTCATAAGTCTCTCATCCCTGATATCATGAAACAACCATCAAACACCCATTGTTCAGGCCCACGTGTGATCAGTCTTCACTCCGTCAGTATGTCTCAGAGAAACCTTGAAACTATCCTTCGAAGGTAGACACAAAATGCTGGAGTAACTCAGCGGATCAGGCAGCATCTCTGGAGAGAAGGAATGGGTGACCCTTAAGGGTCTAGACCCGAAACATCACCCATTCCTTCTCTCCAGAGATGCTGCCTGACCCGCTGAGTTACTCCAGCATTTTGTGTCTACCTTTGATTTTAACCAGCATCTGCAGTTTTTTTCCTAAAATATACTTCAATATGAATCATTGCCATGTGAGCAGAGGAGGAAAAATGGAAGACGAAACAAAGTTTGAATCTATGATAAATGGTTGACACCAAACCCAAAGGGTTTGCATACAAAGAGCAACTATCCCAAAGGACACACGTTTCACTCTTGCACAATCACTGTGCATGTATGTAGGAGGAACCCCTTGATAGAAATGAGTCAATATGAAAAACTAAAAGCTGAAGAGGAATTATAGATCGTGATGCATTTAACTTTGATGATATTACTCAATTTGCTTCACAATGGTCAATTATGAATCACAATACATCAATTCCTTTTATCTATTTAAACGCGCTTTTATACGTTTTTCTTTAAGTGCAACTGCGGACGGTTCAACAGCCCCGACCGCGGGTGAACAAAGAGGAAGAGGATTGAACTTTATTACCTTCCATCACAGTGAGGAATGTGGAATCCGCTGTGGTGGATGTTAATGTTAAATGTTATTTTATGTGGCTGTGTGTCTTGTTGCTTTTTACTTAGTATGGCTGTAGGGTAACTCACATTTCATTGCACCTTAATTGGTACATGTGACAATACACTGAATCTTGAAGTATAACTTGTACAACATAAGAATTTGGTAATTAGGATCAACTAGAGTATAATATAAATGTCACTATATTAAAGGTTTCCGGGTCTAAATCTTTTTTGAAAATCTTTAAGCAAGTAAAAAATGGCTTTCCAAATGCAGTGCACCCATTAGAAAATTCAGTTCAAAACTAATAGTCTGGATGGATGCTTCAAACTAAGAAGAATTTGGCTGCTTTAATTGATCCCCTCACTTATCAAATGATGATACAACCATTGCCACAATTTTAAAAGCAGGGGAGGAAACTAACTAAAACAAATGTTCAATCAACCGTGGTTTCAGAAGCAAAATGTATTTTCTGCACTTAAGATTTTTCTCATTAGTTATTCACTTTTACTTTTTCATTTTCTGAATTGAGTTGTGTGCTCAAGGAAGCTGATTGGATTAACATCAGTTATTCAGCACCTGATTTTTTCACACCTTTTAAAGAAATTAAAGGGCGGCACAGCGGTAGAGTTGCTGCCTTACAGCGAATGCAGCGCCGGAGACCCGGGTTCCATCCCGACTACGGGTGCCGTCTGTACGGAGTTTGTACGTTCTCCCCGTGACCTGCGTGGGTTTCCTCCCACACTCCAAAGACGTACAGGTTTGTAGGTTAATTGGTTTGGTGAATGTGTAAAAAAAAAATGTCCCTTAGTGGGTATAGGATAGTGTTAGTGTGCGGGGATCGCTGGTCGGCGCGGACCCGATGGGCCGAAAGGACCTGTTTCTGCGTTGTATCTCTAAACTAATCTAAATATTTTGGTTGTGCTCTTTGCCATTGCATCGGCTATTTTATTTGCTAAAGGTTTATCCTACTAATACATAGAATTGAGAATGGGTATCTATATTTGTTCACACTGGCATCTCACACGAACCAGCAATCAGTTCCAGCTCAACAAAGCCTTGGGCAAGTTGAGGCTTTCATGGTAAAGCAATTTGTTGATGTGTTCAGATGAAACATGTTGACAGTTTTATACGACTTCCATTCAAGTTCTTACAACTAAGAAAGTGACAAAAACTACTAATCTTATTGTTCAAGCAATTTGATCAATAAATGAGAATTTATAAAAGCGAGCTCAATTACTACATTTTACACGGTCTCACATAATTCTCATATCCTGAGTGAGTGATTATTTCTTTAATTTCTTTAATTGCTCTTGCTTCGATCTAACTTAAACCTGGAAAAGCCCCATGGCCTGCCGTTTTGTAATCTGCCTGCAGATTTGATGTAGTTTCTCCCACATAGAACATTTCACACACCAGCAAGTCTTACCTGCAAGGAGGGATACGATGTTGAACTTCTTCTCCAGTTTGCTCAGAAGAACAGAAGTAAAGCTGTCAGAGGGCAGGCGACTGACATCTTGTGTACATTGGTCATACACCACCACCTCCTGTGTGACGTCAACCTCAATCTGGAACGGTGATGGGGACAGTTCTTTAGTAAAAAGCAATCCCCCCACAAAACTCAATGCAACTTGACATCAATGTTTTATTTGCTATTGCATACGTAAAACTATGTCCCGGTTGTAAAAGTTGCACGTTTACGAAACACATGAATATTATTATTCAACATGGAGCAATGTCTTGATCTGGAACCCACCACCCGCAAGGAAGTCAAATCACAGCAAATCTAAGCCTTCAGAAGGGCATTGGTTTGGGGTATCTGCAGGAATAATTACAGGCCTGTGGGATTAAAGGGGAACTTGTTCTACTTGGAGCTTACATTGAACAGGTACAGTAAAGCATAGAAACAGGCCCTTCGGCCCACAATGACCGTGCTGAACACGATGCCAAGATAAACACGCATAATCTGCCTGTGCATGATCCAGATCCCAACGTTCCCTGAATATCTGCGTGGTGGAGCTACCCTTCTGAGTTTCACTTTGCGACCACGATCCTACCTTTTGTTTTGCAGAGTGCTGGATCAGCTCCACAATTTGCACTTTATCATGTTGTAGTCGTCTTTTCATCAGCTTTGAGCAATTAATATTCACAGCGTCCAAGAGATGCGAGGCGTTGTACTCAACAAAGGAACGGCTGTCAATGACGAGCACTTTGTCAATGCCACTTTCCAGAAGTGCCACAAGCTTCTCTGCAGTGACCATCTGAGTCCTGGTTTTCCCATCATCCATGGTGACTCGGTGCTGTCCCCAAATTATGGCTCAGTGCCACTTACAGGATCACCCACGTCATCACAGCACAACCCTAATGATGTCATGTAGATTGCATTTGATTTGGAAAAATAAAATCCATCTCAATGGTCTGTCAACCACTGCTTGTGTGGTTCTACTGGACAACAGCCTCAGTGGTGGTTGGCTGAAACACCCATCCCTTTGCCAGTACAAAGGTTAATTTAAGCTTGCACCATTCTTCACTTCTATCTGACACTCAATATTCCAAGTAGAAAACCTGAGGGCAACACAGAAAAGGATCATTAGAACAACATCACACCACAGTGCCACAAAGTGATGCACAACTCCTGAATGTTTAGAATTAAATGCATCATTCTGACCAGTTGTTAAAGCTAATGTACAGTACAATGCTCCCACATTATACCATAGATAGGCTGAAATGAAAACGTAAGATTGCGTTTAAGAATTACAATCTTCAATGTTACACGCCTTCATACTACAGGATTGTAGTAATGAGGCTGTGACTGTTGTAAGTGCTGGAATTAACTCAGCAAGTCAGGCAGCATCTCTGGAGAACATGAGAGATGACATTTTGGGTCATTTGGTGACATTTTCAAACTGAAGAGTCCCATTCCGAAACATCACCTATCCATGTTCTCCAGAGATGCTGGCTGACCTGTAGAGTTACCCCAGCACTTTGTGTCATTTTTTGTTTAGTTTAGAGATACAGTGCCGAAACAGGCCCTTTTGGCCCACCGGGTCCACGCCGACCAGCGATCCCCGCACACTAACACTATCCTATACCCATTAGGGACAATTTTTTTAATATTTACCAAGCCAATAAGCAGGTCATGGGGAGAACGTACAAACTCCGTACAGACAGCACCCGTAGTCAGGATGGAACCCAGGTCTCCGGTCTGCATTCGCTGTAAGGCAGCAACTCTACCGCTGCACCACCGTGCCTGCAGTTCCTTGTGTGTCCACGGGACTCTTGCAGTTGGCTAACACTACACGAGACTGGCAGTAATTTCAGAATTTCCACAAGTAGAGTTTAGTCCAGAAAGTAAGAATTTACCATCACAAAATTTGAACCAATCGAAACTCCAGCTCAACACAAAAATCCTCTTGCGACAGAATCAGGCAAATCTGAAGGAATGGGTGATGTTTGGGGTCGAGACCCTTCTTTTTCCCCGATACTAATGTGAACTAGTGGTCACCGTGATCTCCATGGGTAACGCCTACTGTTTCTCACTTCCCGTTCAGGGTGAATCTCCCTGGAAAGGCGACCGTGGCCAACTGTCAGCAACAATGTCTGGCATCATTGCACTTCCTAACCTCCATCTCCCTTTCCCACAACTCACTCCAGAACTCAAGAGTGCTTATTGCCACATTTATCTAAATGGCCCAATGAAATTCTTACAGCAACATAAGTGGTTCTAGAAGCACAGAAATCAATAGATAATAAAATAAACAAACAAAAACAAGTTCAATAAACATAAAACCCCAATATTCATGCAGAACAAAGCAAAAGCCAGCAGCAGAAAGGCTACTTGGGAAAGGCAGAATGAATTAACAGTTACAGGATAAATAATTATATCATACTGGCAACACTGACATAAACCAAAAGCATCAGTTATGGCCTGTATACCTCAGAGGCAAACCAGATTTTATTCTCGAAGACTAGAATAACTTTGTGACCAAAATCAAACTACATCAGCAGTTGCAATGTGCAAGTTTCCACCAGTCCCGGCTGTTCTGCTCAGAAAAGTGCTTTAAGAATAAGGGGTAGGCCATTTAGAACGGAGATGAGGAAAAACTTTTTCAGTCAGAGAGTTGTGAATCTGTGGAATTCTCTGCCTCAGAAGGCAGTGGAGGCCAATTCTCTGAATGCATTCAAGAGAGAGCTAGATAGAGCTCTTAAGGATAGCGGAGTCAGGGGGTATGGGGAGAAGGCAGGAACGGGGTACTGATTGAGAATGATCAGCCATGATCACATTGAATGGTGGTGCTGGCTCGAAGGGCCGAATGGCCTCCTCCTGCATCTATTGTCTATATTGTCTATTATAAAACCCACGCAGGTCACAGGGAGAACGTACAAACTCCGTACAGACAGCGCCCGTAGTCGGGATGGAACCCGGGTCTCCGGCGCTGCATTCGCTGTAAGGCAGCAACTCTACCGCTGCGCCACCGTGCCGCTCCTATTTGAAAATCTACTTTTAATTGAAACTGGGAGCCCAGCAAGTTAAAAAATGTTTAACTACATTCGAGTCACCATTTGATAGTCATTCAGCGTAGAAACAGGTCAACTATGCTGACCACTGAATCACCTAGGGTGGTCCCTTGCCTAAGCTTGACCCACATTCCTCTTAACCTTTTCTATCCATGCATTTGTCCAAATGCTTTTTTAAACATCGGAATTGTTCCCACCTCCACTGCGTCCTCTGGTAGCTCCTTCCATATACCCACCACTGTGTGTGGGAAAAACCTGCCCCGCAAGTTCCCTTTAAATCTTAACCCCTCAGTTTAAACCTACGCCCTCCAGTTTTAAACCACCCCCACCCCTACCCTGGGATTATCTAGGGAGGCAGTTATGATAGTGGCAATTAAAAGACTTTTGGAGAGGCATGTGGATATGTAGGATTATACGCAGGCAGATGAGAGTTGATCTTGGCATCATGTTCGGCACAGGCACTCTGGGCCAAAGGGTCTGTTCTGTTCTCTGCTCTCCACCCATCTGCTGGCACTAAACACCATTTTCATTCCAGTGTCACTGATTGAATTTTGCCCATCGCTACAGGTTTATGTGCATCAGGGTCATCGACTTCTCCAACTTTAGATAGTTCCTCTGTCCCTCTCTTCTCCTCCCCCCTCCCAGTTCTCCCTCTATATTCCTGTCCACCTATATCCTTCCTTTGTCCCGCCCCCCTGACATCCGTCTGAAGAAGGGTCCCGACCCGAAACGTCACCCATTCCTTCTCTCCTGAGATGCTGCCTGACCTGCTGAGTTACTCCAGCATTTTGTGAATAAATACCTTCGATTTTTACCAGCATCTGGTTATTTTCTTAAACTAATAAACTAAACTAGTAAAGGTTTTACAAAGCGATAATATAATACATTCATAAATAATAAAGGCCACAAACAGAAACTGGTTGGAGGTGCAGATGGATCTATTTACCATCCAAAGAAAAAATACATTTATGAATACATGGTCATAAATGTTACATTACTACGGAATAAACTGACCTTGAAACCTCAAATAAGAGATTGTAACCAGTTCACAGCATACTCCAAATACAAGTTTTAAACTATTCCCCTTTGAATTCTGAATTCAATTTATTTTTATTTTCCTATATTCATAAAATGTCAACTTATTTTTCTCAACTGGGGGTAAAAGAGCCTTTAACAAACCAATATAAACTGGCACCCAGTCCCTTCAGCTCTGCTTGTTATAATTGAAGGCTGACTAATGAAATCAAAGCAGGTAATTTTAGCCTAATTTCCTGGTTGGGGAAAAGAGTGAAAGGGTTAATCATCAGATCTGCCCCGTACCCGATTGTGAGCTTCTCACGCCAATAACATGCAAAATGGAGGCTGTTAAAAGTTATTCCCAAAATCACACTCTCTTACCAACATCAGGCACATAAACTTGAGTACAATTACTGCATAACCCTGCCGATGCTTCAATAACATTTATGGTATTTATGGGGAGAGGGCAGGAACGGGGTACTGATTGTGAATGATCAGCCATGATCACATTGAATGGCGGTGCTGGCTCGAAGGGCCGAATGGCCTCCTCCTGCACCTATTGTCTGTTGTCTATTATTGTATTTGCCACATGTGCAGTGAAATACGTTTATTTTTCTCTAGTATTTTCTGTTAATTTACCTTTCTCTAGTTAATCTACACGTTCACACACATAGTCCTTGTTGATCTACAAACATGGTTTGCATCAAATGAGAGAGAAATGGTGGACTGAAAGGCAAAGTATCGATTTGTTTTATTTAGCACTCTCCCCACAGGGCAGTTTCCCTCTTTCAATTAAGTACAATGAAAATGTAATTAAAGTCGCACGTATCTAATTACAGCAGCAATTAAAAGGTTGTCTGAAATCTGGTTGAGTGGTAATTCTACCTCCATACACAGAAATGCACCAAAAACATACTAATTCAATCTGCACACAAACACACTAATATCACTGCTGGAGGTTAGTTCCAGTCTAGGCTTTGAATGCCAATAATCAAATGCAGCGAGAACTGGGGGGAACCTGAGAGGCAAGCTTTTCACTAAGAGGGTGGTGGATACAAGGAATGGGCTGCCAGAGGAGGTAGTTCAAGGTCAGTTTATTGGCACGTGTACCAATTAAGGTACAGTAAAATTTGAGTTGCCATACTAAGTGAAAAGCAACAAGACACACAGCCACATAAAATAAAATTTAACATAAACATCCACCACAGCGACTCCCCACATTGCTCACTGTGATGGAAGGTAATGGTCCAATCTTCTCCCTCTTTATTTAAGGCAGGTCCCAAAACAGCATTTACAGACACTTGGACAAGTACTTGGATAGGAAACATTTAGAGAGATATGGGCTAAACACAACTGGCTTAGATGGGACATTAAAATGGAGACACAAGGAACTGCAGAAGCTAGTTTACAAAATAAAGACACAAAGTGCTGAAGTAATTCGTCAAGTCGGGCAGCAAGGCATGGGGAGGCAATGTTTCAGGTCGGGACCCTTCCTGAGTCTGAAGAAAAGTCCCGACCCAAAACATCACCCATTCATCTTCTCTCGAGATGCTACCTGATCTGCTGAGTTAATCCAACACTTGGTGTGGGTTTTTTGCATGGGACATGTTGGTCAGCATGAACGAGTTGGGCCGAAGAGCCTGTTTCCGTGCCGTATGACTGTCATTTGTAGGTAATGGATGTCAAATCCACTCACACCTAGGATCCTTTACAGCTTCTTCTCAGTTTTGGTAAACCTTCTCAAAATCAGCCAGTCTGTCCCAGTGGCAAACTTAAACTGCCCAATTCACAGCAGTCAGACTGCATTCTTCAGCTAGTGTTTCCGTGACATTCAGAAACAGCTTTTGGAGCTGTCTGCCACCATGGTTAAGCCAGGAATTAAACTCCAGTTTCAACAAGAACTGCAGAAATCATTTCCAAGCAAGTAAGAATTTCATGTTGGTAAACATGGCAATTAAACAATCTTGACTTTTGCCATCGCTTTGTCCATTTTAAAAAGATGTTCTTACAAAGTACTCAAAGCCCTTTAAAAGCCCTGTCAAATATTTACAGGCTGCAATACGTATTTCTTCAGGGTGGAATGCTTTGGCCTGGTGAATCTCCAGAGGACAAAAGCTGCCGGCAGAAGTCTGAGAATGTTTACAGCAGAACACATGCTAGCGATGGAAAATAAATTCCAAGCCCTGTCTCCAGAACTGCTCTTCATCCCATTCTTAAAGATTTCCATTCATTCATCAGCTTTCTATCGTAAAGCTGGCAGCCTCCATAAAACACGCTGACTGAGCACCCTGCCTGCCGCGCAGTTTCCATCGTATCCCCACTTGGGTCACATCTTAATGGCCATGAAATAGCGTGAAGCCTCACCCTTGCCCCCCCACCCCCTGCTCCTATACATTAAAAGTTAACTGTTTCTGGAGCAAAGACCCGACCCACTTCCCTCTACTAACATTCTACTCTGCCTAGCAACACGATCTCACTCTCAACAACTTTTCTTTTGACTCCTCTCACTTTCTCCAAGTTAAAGGTCTAGCTCTGGGCACTCACATGGGCACCCAGCTACGTCTGCCATTTTGTTGGTTACACTGAAGTCCGTGTTCCAGGCACACACTGACCCTCTTGCCCAACTCTTTGCTACATTGAAGACTGTATCAGGGCTACTTCCTGTACCCAGGCAGAATCATTAACTTCATCACGAACCACCCTGTCCTCAAACTCACCTGGACCATGTCTGACACCTCTCCCCTTGTTCCCTGTGTCCAGCACAGGAGACAGACTATCGACTGGCATCTACTCCAAACCTACCACTCCCATAGTTCTCTGGACTACACTTCTTCCCACCCAGTCTCTTCCAAAGTAGCTATCCCCCCGCCCTCCCCACCCACTCTCAACTCCTCCATCTCTGCTGCATCTGCACCCACGATGAGGTTTTCCATCCAAGGACATCGGAGGTGTCCTCATTCTTTAGTGAGTGTCGTAGATGAAACCCTCACACGTGTCTCCTCTGTGCCTTGTAGTTCTGCTCTTGCTCTCCCCCCCCCCCTCAAAGCAACAAGGACAGAATTCCCGTCTTCACCTTTCACCCCAAAAAATGCCAACAAGGTGCTTGAGTATCTCAGCAGGTGTTTTGATCGGCATATGGATGGACAAAGGCCAGAGATGAAAAGACTTAAGGTGTGAGACAAAAGAATTGAAAATTGCGAATGAAAATGACAATGTTCAATTCGAATTGCGAATTGTGAAGCTAGAGGAGAAAATGGAGGTGGAAGGTGAAGGTATGGGAGAAATTCCCCTTCGGGTCTCGGTGGAGCACAGGGGATAGACATAAGCTCATAAATAATAGGAGCAGAATTAGGCTATTTGGCCCATCAAGTCTACTCCACCATTCAATCATGGCTGATCTATCTATCCCTCCTAACCCCATTCTCCTGCCTTCTCTCCATAACTTCAGACACCCACACTAATCAAAGATCTATTTATCTCTGACAGTGTAGACAGTCTTCTCCCCAGTGTGAAGATGCCAACTACTGGAGGGCGGAGCTTGAAGGTGAGAGGGGTAAAGTTTAAAAGGAATTTAGGAGGGAAGTTTTTATTTTAAACACTCTGAGAGCTGGTTCTGGAATGCACTGCCAGGGGAAATGGTGGAAGCAGATAGGATTGCGATGTTTAGGAAGCATTTGGACAGACATAAACTAAACAAGCAGGGAATGGAGGGATGTGGCTACTTGCAGACGGATTTGTAGTTTAAATTGTATCATGTTCAGCACACACATGGGCCTTGTTCCACACTGCACCGTTCCGTCTTCTAGGCAAGGCCATTTTAGTTCAACTACTGGCTTGGCCTCACACTTTCCATTAACTTGGAAAGAACAACTCTTTGGAGAAGGAATTTTGTTGATACTGGTAACAAACCAGATCCAGAATAAGTCAGTATGACTGAAAAAAAGCTCAGAGAAGGTATACATTAACTTTAGTCTGAGGGCAGCACAGTAGGTGGAGCCACTGCATCACAGCGCCAGAGACCTGGGTTTGCCCTGATCTTGGGTGCTATCTGTGTGGAGTTTGCACGTACTCTCTTTGATCATGTGGGTGCTCCGGTTTCCTCCCACATCCCAAAGACGTGCGGGTTTGTGGGTTAATTGGCCTCTGTAAATCGCCCCTAGAGTGTAGGGAGTGGATGGGAATGTGGGATAACATTGAATTAGTGTGAACAGATGAGCGATGGTCGGCGTGGGCTCGCTGAGCTGAAGGGCCTGCTTAGAAAGGTCCATTCTGTATCTTTCAATCAATCAGTCTTTCAATCATTTAGATGAACTTCTGCTCTTATGAACTTTCAAGAACATACATTTGCAAGTTGAGCAACATTATTACAATTCTCTGATACTTTGCAAGTAGGCAAAAGGAAATTTATCAGAAGGTGGAAAAAGAATGATTTTATCTACAGATCATCAATGTGAATCTACAAGAAAGAGGAACAGATGCCCCTCTAAGAAACACCACCCTTTACATCCCTCCTGTCAGCAAACAGAGTAAAACAACAGATAGACACAAAGAGCTGGAGTAACTCAACGGGTCAGGCAGCATCTCTGGAGAAAAGGAATAGATGACGTTTTGGGTTGAGACCGTTCTTCAGACAGAATCAGGGGAAAGGGAAACCTGAGAAATAGTGTATACTGTCTCTAGTTTCCCTTCCTTTCCCCCGACTCTCAGCCTGAAGAAGGCAGTCTATATCTCTCGTTTCCTTCCCTTTCCCCCGACTCTCAGCCTGAAGAAGGCAGTCTATATCTCTCGTTTCCCTTTCTCCCGACTCAGTCTGAAGAAGGGTCTCGACCCGAAACGTCACCTATCTCTTTTCTCCAGAGATGCTGCCTGTCCCGCTGAGTTACTCCAGCTTTTTGTGTCTATCTTCGGTTTAAACCAGCATCTGCAGTTCCTTCCTACAGAATAAAACACCCTTTTCTGCCATTAAGCAACTTGTCATTCATGCACGCAGATCCCGTTAGCATCTTCTTGCTTTAACCGTACTACCAACCTTCCCAGGTGGCCCCTTATCGAATGAGAGAACCTTTCCTCAAGATTTTGAATTCCCAGAACTTCAGCCAACTACGTGCCACAGATTCACATTATCATTTCTGTCAGCTACATTGTACCGATACAACAACTCTTGTACAAACATTAATATACACAGTTCCTGAATTGAATCTGTCACAGACTAGCTGGTTAACAACATGGCCACTCCTTCCCAAGATTGTTACCAACCTACCACAAACAATTCATCTGCAACACTGATCACATTCCTATAAACCTAAACACCGCAGCGAGGCTCAAAACGTATCAGTCCACCAATCATAGCAGTTAGCCACCGGCGTTACCTTACACTCAAAATATTCCATTAATCAAGCAACATAATGAATTACTGTAACCCCCACTGATTTATTCAGTGTAAGTAGATGAGGCACCAACATTTCAAAGCATTAGGCGCAGGTTTTGATTTGTTATTGCCACATACCAAGGTAGCAAACATGTCATTTTCATTGTAGACTCCCTGCCCACATTTATTCACACTGAATGTCTACACCATTGCACAAACGCACTGGAACACTTTCTCAGCCCTGCCCAAAATATAACCAGTACAATTGGTCGGAGCCAGAATAAAATTGATGTAACCCAAGGCCTGTTATTTATTCATTTTTAATAAATTGTCTTGTGATTCAGTGCTGATATTCACAAACCAAACCTCTAAAATATTTTAAATAATTGTGTTCAGATGAAACGCAATGCTAAACTATCACACCATGCTCAATATGTGCAATCAAGAAAACACCCTTACAGTCCCCAGATAGACACAGAGTGCTGGAGTAACTCAGCGGGTCAGGCAGCATCTGTGGAGAACATGGATAGGTGACGTTTCACAGAGTGCTGGAGTAACTCAGCGGGTCAGGCAGCATCTCGGGAGAACATGGATAGGTGACGATTCACAGAGTGCTGGAGTAACACAGCGGGTCAGGCAGCATCTCGGGAGAGAAGGAATGGGTGACGTTTCGGGTTGAGACCCTTCTTCAGACTGATGTCCGGGGGGAGGGGGCGGGACAAAGATAGAATGTAGTTGGAGACAGGAAGACTAGTGGGAGAACTGGGAAGGGGGAGGGGATGGAGAGAGAAACCAGGGACTATCTGAAGTTCGAGAAGTCAATGTGGCAGCGGCTCGGGTCCCCATGTCTAGTTGCAGTTAGAAATCCCCCCCTCCCCAACAATCAGTCTGAAGAAGGGTCTCAACTCGAAACGTCACTTATCCATGTTCTCCAGAGATGCTGCCTGACCCGCTGAGTTACTCCAGCACTTTGTGTCCTTTTATATAATAACCAGCATTCACAGCTCCTGGATTCTAAAAATCATAGTGTTGTGTTTCAAATGACAAAGAGAGTCATACAGAACAGTGATTAATAAGCTGGGGCACTGTCCGATTCACCTCTACCCCATTGTGAACATTGGACTTTGTCTGTGGAACTAATGCGCTACAATGCTGAGAACTAGATTCTGCACTCCGTATCTTCCCCTTTGCTCTACCTATTACTTGAGTTTGGCTTGATTGTTTTTACGTACAGTATTATCAGATCCGTTTGGATAGCATGCAAAGCTTTTCATTGTACCTCGGTACATGTGACATAAACGTAAACTCTTCCGTTCAGCAACAAAACAAGCCTGCATTGTCATCCACGATACTAAGCTCACAGACAAGATGTACATCATTCCTTTTCCTATAAATAACAATAGATAGACACAAAATGCTGGAGTAACTTAGCAGGACAGGCAGCATCTCCGAAGAGAAGGAATGGGAGAACCTTCTTGAGTGCAGTCTGAAGAACGGTTTTGACCCAAAAGGTCACCCATTCCTTCTCTCCAGAGATGCTGCCTGTCCTGCTGAGTTACTCCAGTATTTTGTGTCTATCTTCGGTTTAAACCAGCATCTGCAGTTCCTTCCAACACATTTTGTCTGCTTCAACAAGGGGGAAATAAATCATAATTTCTGCATGCCTGCATGTGGAAAGGTACACACTTCATGACTATCTAACACACAGGACAATTCACAACGACAGAACAAACAGTATCTGTGCACATCTCAGTAAAACTTCAATCAGGTGCACTTTGAACAAACTAGTAACTGTATTTTTGATGAACTGGCCACAAATCACACAGATTCACATTCAGTGTTGAGGAAAACCATTCGGAACCTTGCCAAGCCACAGACATTTTCCCATCCTTCCTCAAGCCTTTGAGTAATGCTCCAACTAATGTTATCTGCAGCATAAGCCACAGCCTGACTAAATTAATAATACAGCTCCTTGTAGAATCTCACAGATATTCCATTGCTGTCTATTTGCTGCCACATAATGTTTTATTGATCATCCTTACACCAACGGCCAATTGTTGGTGATGATACAAACAGAAGATGCTACAACACAATCTAATCAAACCACTCTTACAGATACCATCCAATTCAGTGCAGAGAGTCATGGGAAATGTTTCCCCCGCCCCCTGACTCTGTTTGAAGAAGAGTCTCGACCCGAAACCTCACCCATTCCTTCTCTCCAGAGATGCTGCCCGTCCCTCTGAGTTACTCCAGCTTTTTGTGTCTATCTTCGGTTTAAACCAGCATCTGTAGTTCCTTCCTACACATAATGGATAACCAATCTAAATTTGAGCCTGCCTACACCAAATCAAAAGCAAATGACAAATTACATGAAGAAAAGAAAAGGAAATATTCAGGAACAAATGAAATAGCCATGACCTTGGAATGACAAATATAAATTGATACAAAAAAAAACTAAAACTAAATCTAATCTTATCTAAAATCACATTTCCCTTTAGGAAAAAGTCCTTCAAAACAAAGATTTGTATTGTAGAGAAATAGAACTAACCTTATTTAGGGACATGCGAGAGATCATGTTTGATATTTCAAACTTATTTCCCACAGCATGCCGTGAAATGAGAGCAAGACCCATCTCTGAGCTGTTCCTCGCTCCACTACAGGAACCAGCATCTTCACATTCATGGTGTGGGCTTGGACTATCGCCAAATGCCGCCTTCACTATTCTCAATTGGTTTAGTTTAGAGATACAGTGTGGACACAGGTCCTTCGGCCCACCGAGTCCATGCTGACCAGGTCACAGGTGTGACTGGAACATTTGGAAGTCCCTCAACAGGCTTCGTACAGGGACGGGCCGATGCAAGACCAACCTGAGCAAATGGGGCTGTGCAGATGCGGCAGACACAGAATGTGAATGTGGAACATCTGTACAGTCCACGCCACACCTACTAGGATGCCCACTTCTTGGTGAACAATGCTGCCTGGAAAATCTAGCGGTGGCAAACGAGAAGGATGTCCACTGTGCAGGAGCCTGGCCCAACATTTGAAACATAGATGATGGACACGAAAAAAGAAGAAGCGATCACCCTTACCAGATTAGTATGGGTGTCAAGGGTTATGGGCATAACGCAGGAGAATGGGGGTAGGTGGGAAAGATAGATCAGCCATGATTGAATGGCGGAGTAGACTTGAAAGGCCGAATGGCCTAATTCTGCTCCTATCACTAATGACCTTATGATGTTCTCTCCGATACACTAGGAACAATTTTACAAAAGACAATTAACCAACAAACCTACACGTCTTTGGAATGTGACAGGAAACCGGAGCACCCAGAGAAAACCCACGTGGTCACAGGGAGAACACACATACTCTGTACAGCCAGCACACGGTCTGATATCATATTAAAACTGGATGGATAGATAGATCCATGGCAATTGCTGTACAATTGTGGGAAAAGTAATATATTTGGGGGAAAGAAATACAGTTTAAATGAGAAATAATAAATGGCGGAGAGGGCCAGAGCTAATAAAAATTAAACTGTAAAAGTAAAAAAGCATTTTTTTTAAAGGAACAAAACTCTTCACAATGTGTAGGAAGGAACTGCAGATGCTGGTTTAAACCGAAGACAGACACAAAAAGCTGGAGTAACTCAGCGGGTCAGGCAGCATCTCTGGAGAGATCATACAGCACGAACCAGACCCTTCGGCCCATGATGTCTGTGCTGAACAAGTTACCAAGTTAAACTAATCTCCTCCACCTGCATGTGATCCACATCCCTCCATTCTGTGGAAATCCAAAAGCCTCTTAAACACCATGGCCCCACCACCAACCCTGACTACAAATAACCAAACAAACACAAACTCTTCACAAAGAAGGCAGACACAAAGTGCTGGAGTAACTCAGCGGGTCAGGCAGCATCTCTGGAGAGAAGGAATGGGTGACGTTTCACAGAGTGCTGGAGTAACTCAGCGGGTCAGGCAGCATCTGTGGAGAACATGGATAGGTGACGTTTCACAGAGTGCTGGAGTAACTCAGCGGATCTGGCAGCATCTCTGGAGAGAAGGAATGGGTGACGTTTCGAATCAAGACAAAATCCCGCCCCCTCCCCTGACATCAGTCTGAAGAAGGGTCTGGACCCGAAACGTCACCCATTCCTTCTCTCCAGAGATGCTGCCTGACCCGCTGAGTTACTCCAGCATTTTGTGTCTACCTTCGATTTAAACAGCATCTGCAGTTTTTTTTTTCACAAATAAATTGTTTTCAATGATTTGACCTGACAATATAAATTTGATTACCTAAATTATTTTGACAATCTAACATAATATGACAAAACCAAGAGCCTTTGGAGGTCTTGGCTTACTGTTCAAAACATATGCTTAGAGCTGACTGGACTGGTAACAGTTGAAGCCTCAGTTATACATCAGACAATGTAGCATAGGTGGTGGAGCTGCCAAAAGCATTCTCTTGTATACAAAGAAACCAAACACAATGGAATAAGCTTATTTCTATGAATGAGTAAAGCCACTGGCTCATAAGCAAATATTTTCTTCTTTCTTGAAGATAGACCCCACACTCAGTGTTCTGTTTATACATAGAGCTTAGAGCAGGGGAACAGTCCCTTCACCTCACAGTGTCTGTGCCGAACATGATGCCAAGACCAACTCTTATCTGCCTGCACATACTCCATATCCCTCCATACCCCGCATATTCATGTACCCATCCAAACGGCACTTAAACGCCACTATAGTATCTGCCTCCACCACCACCCCAGGCCCTCACCACCCACTGTGTAAAAAACCCAGCCTGCACATCCCTTTTAAACATGACCACATGACCCCTCTTGCCTTAAAGCTTTGGCCTCTCATGTTAGACATTTCCATCCTTGGAAAAAGATTGTGACTGTCTACCCTATCTACACCTCTCATAATTGTATATATTTTTATCAGGACTCCCTCAACCTTCGGCATTACTGAGAAATGGAATTGAAGGGATCACCACCAAGTGTGTCTGTCTGTCCTTTCCATCTTTGTGTTTTAATTGTATGTGTTAAATGTATGCTTTTGGTGTTCTTTAGCTTCTTTTATGTGGGAGGGTGGGAGGGGGTTTGGGGAAACTATTTCTAATCTTTTACCTGTGGAGATGGGATTTTTTCCGTATCGTATCTCCGTCCACACTGCGGCCTAACATCGAGGAGCTGGCGGCCTTTGCCAATTTTGAGAGCTCCACCGCGGTCGCCTGCGGACTTACCATCGCGGAGCTCGCCATCCCTGCCTGGGTCGACCTCGGAGCTCCAACGGTGGGTGCTTACGGACGTACCATCACAGAGCCTGTGGTCTCTGGTGAGAGACCGACATCGGGAACTCCAAGCCGCGGGAGTTTCGACCGCCCCAATGTGGGAGTTTCGACCGCCCCAATGTGGGAGTTTCGACCGCCCCAATGTGGGAGTTTCGATCGCCCCAATGTGGGAGTTTCGACCGCCCCAATGTGGGAGTTTCGATCGCCCCAATGTGGGAGTTTCGATCGCCCCAATGTGGGAGTTTCGACCGCCGGCTGCGGGAGCTTTGATCGCCCCGACGGATGGTTCGACTGCCCCGACCACGGGAGAAATAAAGAGGAAGTAGACTGGAGTTTCTTTGCCTTTTATGTAGTTGTGTATCTAGTTGCCTTTTTGTTCCGTATGGCTGTATGGTAATTCGCATATCACTGTACCTTAATTGGTACACGTGACAATAAAAGACCTTTGAACCTTTGAAGTACATTTCACACTAGCGCATACTGATGCATGGAGGATGCATTAATGCGCTTTGATTATTGTTTTTTTAAAAGATCAAAATATTACTGCACAATGAACGTACCGTATCGCAGTAGGAAACTTTGAAAAGAAAAATGACCTTGTAAAATTCCATAAAGTCTTGTGCGAATCTTAACAGATAACAGGCCTCATAATGTCAACCATTTGCTTTTTTTTAAATCATTTGGATCTGTGCCAAAGTTAATTTGAAAATGCTTGTATGAAAATTCCAGGTGCATTTCACAGCTATAGGCAGGTTACAAATACAAATGTGTAGGAAGGAACTGCAGATGCTGGCGAGGAAGGGTCTCGACCCGAAACGTCACCCATTCCTTCTCTCCAGAGATGCAGCCTATCCCGCTGAGTTACTCCAGTATTTTGTGTCTATATACAAAGCAGCATGTCTTGCAGGCCCAGTATCATGTTGACTGGATGGTATTTGGACTCCACACTCCCACTCAGCACAACTGAAATGGTTCTATTTGCTCTTCAGTTCCCATGGGCCTTCATCCTGATCACACTCCCTGCTGCTCAATCAGCCCAAACACACCAACGTGCTGCTTGGGCATTCAGTTAGACCTTGAACCAAGCTTTAAATCCAACATTATGTCTTATTTACAGAGACACAATAGACTGCAGAGGCTGGAACCTTGAGCAAAATACAAGGTGCTGGAGGAACTCAGCGGGTCAGCCAGCATCTGTGGAGGGAATGGACAGGTGAGGACCATTCTTCAGGCTAGTCTGAAGTCTAATGCAGCCCCAACCTCTGACTGTCTACCCCCTATCTGTGCCTCTCATCCTTTTATATCCTTCCATCAGGTCTCCCCTCCACCTCCGACATTCCAGAGAAAACAATCCAAGTTTGTCCAACCTCCCCTTATAGCCTGTATACGTTTGTCTAATGTCTTTTTATTGCTGAGGAATTTAAAGGAAAAAGTAACATTTTATGCAGTATTTCTTTGCAACATGAAGTCGGTTCTGTAAACAAGAACAAAACACCAGGTGCTGAAGAAATGTCAGATGGATCTAAAGAAGGGTCCTGACCCAAAATGTCATCTGTCCATTCTCTCTCCAGTTCTGCCCGACCCACTGAGTTCTTCCAGTACCTTGTGTTCTGGAAGCTGTTCCTATCTAAAGAACCAATTTTCCCAATGATTGCTGTCCAAACATCTCCATCATCACACCTGCCAAAACGTCAAGTAAACCACAAACAACAGAACCCTTTGATGAGCATCAAAGAGAGAGATGGAAGATAGAACATTAGCAACAGACATTATCAATCATTTAAGGTTGCCTTTAATAGTATCTAAAATACACAGACCATAACATATTTTAAACAGCTCCAAAGCAGATGCCACACTGAAAATTTAATTTGATTACAAAGTTTGTTTTTACAGCTTTTTCATCAATGCAAATTTATTTCACTTTCAGGTTAATACATGAATCTGGTGCACTAAGCCTAAACTTTATTGTCACATCAAGTGAACAATTACACTCTAAAATCCTTGTATATTATCAGTTTTGTTACTTATGTTGAGCTTAGTGCTGTAGTTAAACTGTGTCTTAGACAATAGACAATAGGTGCAGGAGGAGGCCATTCGGCCCTTCGAGCCAGCACCACCATTCAATGTGATCATGGCTGATCATTCTCAATCAGTACCCCGTTCCTGCCTTCTCCCCATACCCCCTGACTCCGTTATCCTTAAGAGCTCTATCAAGCTCTCTCTTGAATGCATTCAGAGAATTGGCCTCCACTGCCTTCTGAGGCAGAGAATTCCACAGATTTACAATTCTCTCTGACTGAAAATGTTTTTCCTCATCTCCGTTCTAATTGGCCTACCCCTTATTCTTAAACTGTGGCCCCTGGTTCTGGACTCCCCCAACATTGGGAACATGTTTCCTGCCTCTAACGTGTCCAACCCCTTAATAATCTTATATGTTTTGATAAGATCCTCTCTCATCCTTCTAAATTCCAGTGTATACAAGCCTAGTCGCTTCAGTCTTTCAACATATGACAGTCCCGCCATTCCGGGAATTAACCTAGTAAACCTACGCTGCACACCCTCAATAGCAAGAATATCCTTCCTCAAATTTGGAGATCAAAACTGCACACAGTACTCCAGGTGTGGTCTCACTAGGGCCCTGTACAACTGCAGAAGGACCTCTTTGCTCCTATACTCAACTCCTCTTGTTATGAAGGCCAACATTACATTGGCTTTCTTCACTGCCTGCTGTACCTGCATGCTTCTTTTCAGTGATTGATGCACTAGGACACCCCGATCTCGTTGTACGTCCCCTTTTCCTAACTTGACACCATTCAGATAATAATCTGCCTTCCTATTCTTACCACCAAAGTGGATACCCTCACACTTATCCACAGTAAACTACATCTGCCATGCATCCGCCCACTCACACAACCTGTCCAAGTCACCCTGCAACCTCATAGCATCTTCCTCACAGTTCACACTGCCACCCAGCTTTGTATCATCTGCAAATTTGCTAATGGTACTTTTAATCCCTTCATCCAAGTCTTGAGCCCAGAACAGCCAGCACATGAAGTCACAACTACAACAGCAACACCTCAGAACAGATCAATACAGTTGGATGTTTACAGAAGATTCATCCATTGTATCATTTCGCCATCATAGGCATCAGTTTCCTTTATAAAGATTATTACACTTAAATGAAGCAACATATTAATGCCTAACAATTGCTGTAGAAAAAGCGTCATAATAATTTGGGAAGTCTAACATGGGCAGGACCTACACAGTGAATGGTAGTGCTCTAGGTGGTGTTGTAGAGCAGAGCGATCTAGGTGCAGAGCTCCCTGAAGGTGGAGTCACAGGTAGATAGGGTGGTCAAAAAGCCCTTTGGCATATTGGCCTTCATCAGCCAGAATGTTGAGTATAGAAGTTGGGAGGTCATGTTGCAGTTGTATAAGACGTTGGTGAAGCCACATCTAGAGTATTATGTTCCGTTCTGGGCACCGTTTTATAGGAAGGATGTTGTCAAGCTGGGAAGGATACAGAAAAGATTTTAAAGGATGTTGCTAGGACTAAAGGGTGTGAGCCACAGGCAGAGGTTGAGTAGGCTGGGACTCTATTCCTTGGAGTGCAGGAGGATGAGGGGTGATATTATAGAGGTGCATAAGATCATGAGAGGAATAGATCGGGTAGATGCACAATGTCTCCTGCCCAGAGTAGGGGAATCGAGGACCAGAGGATATAGGTTTAAGGTGAAGGAGAGAAGATTTAATTGGAATCAGAGGGGTAACCTTTTCACACAAAGGGTGGTGTGGGTATGGAACAAGCTGCCAGAAGAGGTAGTTAAGGCAGGGACTATCCCAACATTTAAGAAACAGTTAGACAGGTACATGGATAGGACTGATTTGGAGGGATATGGACCAAGTGCTGGCAGGTGGGACTGGTGTAGATGGGACATGTTGGCCGGTGTGGGCAAGTTGGGCCAAAGGGCCAGTTTCCACACGATATCATTCTATGTTTCTTCGACTATGACTCTAATATTGTAGCCTAATGTATTTCAATGGCTTAGCTAAGCAGGCACTGTGCGATTGCAAGATTTTCTTTCTTTACGAATTTATCTACTACAATAATCCTGATTTCTATTCCAGGGCCGGGCAATTGTGGCAGAATTAAGGTGAGAGGGGAAAGATTTAATAGGAAATATAGAGACAACATTTTCACACAAAGAGTGGTGGGTAAATGGAATGAGCTGCTAGAGGCAGTAGTTGAGGCAGGGACTACCACAACATTTAAAAGACATTTGGGACACATACATGGATAGAAAAGGTTTAGCAGGATATGGGCCAAATGCAGGCAAGTGGGACTAGCATAGATGGGGCATCTTGATGGACGAGGGCAAGTTGGGTCGAAGGGCCTATTTCTATGCTGTATGACTCCACGGTAGCGCAGCGGTAGAGTTGCTGCTTCACGGCGAATGCAGCGCCGGAGACTCAGGTTCGATCCTGACTACGGGTGCTGTACTGTAAGGAGTTTGTACGTTCTCCCCGTGACCTGCGTGGGTTTTCTCCGAGATCTTCGGTTTCCTCCCACACTCCAAAGACGTACAGGTATGTAGGTTAATTGGCTGGGTAAATGTAAAAAAAATTAAAAAATTGTCCCTAGTGGGTGTAGGATAGTGTTAATGTACGGGGATCGCTGGGCGGCACGGACTTGGAGGGCCGAAAAGGCCCGTTTCCGGCTGTATATATATGATATGATAAATAACAAAAACATTTTAAGATTTGTGATATTCTCCTAACGTTGAGGCGTTATAGACAATAAAAATGTATTTTCATTTCTGTGGCGTGCATTATACATACAGCGAGTTGTATTAACCTGCTGCAGTAAAGATCAGATTTTTGCTTCACCTGTACTTTCATCTGCAAAGTTTCCGTTTGTTTGTTTTTAAAAACCACAAGCAGACGCTGTATTTGCAGTTGGATTAGATCTTGCTTTCTTTACATTTGCAGTATCGGTTATTGCCCTTGTTGATGCCAATTCTCAATCAGGCTTCTGTAAATGTGTACCATCAAGGAGGGCTGCCCGGTTGGGGGTGCCAGCTTTTGGACAAGCTGTGAAACTGAGAACAGATTTACCTGCACAGGTAGGTATCCAGGATCCGTTTACACGGCTTTGAATTATAGCAAGGAAGTCAGCCTCAGTGAACTAATCAATATAGGACCTAGGTTTAAAGTGGGGGGGGGGGGGATTTCATAAGAATCTGAGGGGTAACTTTTTCACGCAAAGGATGGTGGGTGTATGGAACAAGCTGCCAGAGGAGGTAGTTGAGGCAGGGACTATCGCAACGTTTAAGAAACATTTAGACAGGTACATGGATTGGACAGGTTTAGAGGGCCAAACGCAGGTTGGTAGGACTAGTGCTGATGGGGTATGTTGGCTGGTGTGGGCAAGTTGGGCCGAAGGGCCTGTTTCCACGCTGTAAGACTTTTTGACTATATAAATCCTTCAACTAACATCACTAAAATGGATCAGGTAGTCATTATTAAATTGCTAGCTGTGCGAGCTTTTCATGTGGAAAATCGGTATCCAGTTTCCAATTAAAGTAATTTTATACTCATCAGTTTAAAATTTAAGGTGAGGGAGATAAAGTTTATAGGGGATGGGTGGAGCATTGATTTATTTATTTTAATTGCACACAGAGTGTGGTGGGTGCCTGGAACGCACTGCCAAGGGGACTGGAGGAGCCAGATGTGATAGAATCTTTTAGATAGACACTAGATATGCAGGAAATGGAGGGAGATGGACTATAGGGAGGCAGAGATTAGTTTAACTTGGCATCCTGTTCGACACGGAAATTGTGCTTTGAAGGGCCTAGTCCTGTGCTGTGCTGTACTGAAGAAGGGTCTCGACCCGAAACATCACCCATTCCTTCTCTCCTGAGATGCTGCCTGACCCGCTGAGTTACTCCAGCATTTTGTGTCTACCCTATACTGATCCATGTACGGGTGTCAGGGGTTATGGGGAGAAGGCAGGAGAATGGGGTTAGGAGGGAGAGATAGATCAGCCATGATTGAATGGCAGAGTAGACTTGATGGACCGAATGGCCTAATTCTACTCCTATCACTTATGATCTTATGATGTTTATAAATGATTAACTTGCTGCAGGTGGAAACTTCTTGGCGATTTGCCCTGGAATATGTAATGCCATTTTCTCCCTGCCTACATTAAGATGCCACTTTTAAACAGCTTGAGATGACTACCTTTAGTGAAACAAAATTGTCCATTCAATATTTAAAATCTTCACCAACTCAAACTCACCGAGTCCTCAGGATTGAAAAAAATACTATATGTAGACTTATTTCTAACATGCATTTTGAAACTTGAACATGAGTAGAATGGGAACAGGTACAAGTTCCCCAAAATTCCTATTTCCCATTTGACTCCCATCTCTTTTGCTGCATCTTCTCTCCTTGGCCAGCTCTCCTGCCCCAAGTCCCAATCTCAGCCATTCAGTCCCGACATCTGAGCATTCCTCCATTCATTCATTCATTCTCTTACTCATCTTCTACTTTCTGATTATTTCGTTTAACATTCTTTCTTTCTTTCTATCAACTCTCTGAAGTACCTGGAGACATTTTTCGACACTGAAATCAACATGGAAGGGCGTTTTGCTGTTGCAAAATAAGATAACCAGTGTTTACATTTTGCATATTCTGAAGCAAGTTACTTTTGTTTTGGTCACCTTGTTTATTGTTTCAGGTGAGCAATACATCTTCACCTAGCCTCCAACAAAAAAACTCAATAGATGTGAAACTTAACGATATATAATTCCTTTTGTAAGAAAATAACTGCAGATGCTGTTACAAATCGAAGGTATTTATTCACAAAATGCTGGAGTAACTCAGCAGGTCAGGCAGCATCTCAGGAGAGA